>NC_054057.1:85963824-86114218 GCF_017639655.2 Falco naumanni | reverse complement strand
CTTTCTCAGCTACAGCAAGAACTGAAATGATGATAAATAATGAAGCCAAAGAAGACAATGACAAGAGCTTCTCTGGAGATATGGGTGAAGCAGTAAATCATGGTTATTCCCTTTCAAAAGTGAAAGAGAAGGGCTGTGTAAGGCTGGGTGCTTCCTGGCTGGCAAGAGCTTATCAGAAGTAGACATCTCACAAAAAAGCATCACTTATTTCTACCACAATTCCTTCAGTCAAAGGGGAAAAATAAGAAGTAGAAAGAGAAGTTGCATAGCAAACTTTCCCAAGGTTCCTGGATTTATAGAAATGTTTAGATCTGGCTTTGGGGGCTGAAAATTGACACTTTTTGCCCTGACAGTGAATCTGCACGAAGCGTGACGCGGTGGCTACATTGCACTGCTGTTTCTTCCTCGCATGGCCCTGTTGTCATGGGGAGTAACTCTGCAAAAGCCAGGGAAAACCCACCCCAACCCTCTGTGGGAGCATCCCACAAACGATGGCAATACCCACACCTTAACTGGTGGGGCTGTGGGAGGAACAGTGGGCTTCCTTGCCCTGGACCAGGCTAGAGGAGGAATTTCCCCTAAGAAAGCACCACGGGCCCATCTGAGGAGGTCTGGGGCTTGGGGAGGCAGAGCTGATGGCTGCAGGAGAAAGGTCACCTTCGCTCTCTGCAGACCCTGACGAACAGAAGCGCGGGAGGCCAGCACCGAAGCTCTGCCCACTCTCCACCACTCACTCGTGGCAGGGAAAGCTGTCCCCAGCCTGTGCTTCACCACGCATGACCCACCTCCAGTTTCCTCAGGTGCACAATGATCTTCCCCTGACCTTCCAGCACACAAGCTGTTCCCACAGCAGAGGAGCTCTTGCTGTTCAAAGTCACTTTTGTGCTGAACGTTGCAGTTGCTCTAGGAAACTTACCCAGAAAAAGCTTCTTCATGAGCTGTGGAGCAACTCAGACAGAGTCTGCAGGGTCTTCCACAGTCCTTTCAGGGATTCCAAAATACCAAAAAATAAAATATAGGAGCTGAGGATCTTTTGGATTGTCAATTAAAGTGAACAGAATTTGTGCCACCACAGCCTGTCCCAATTCACACCCTCATTTCTCCCTTGGAGACAGTGAGGTCATGTAAAATTCAATCACAATATATGAGCAAAGGTACAAGATGCTGGAAGTGAACGTAGCTCACTGGGAACGAAACACATCATGGTGCATTTGTAGCTGTGTGTCATCTGGTCCTGCCCTTCAGTGCATCTGTCTGGAGGCACATTAAAGGAGGGGACACGAGGCAAAGGGGGAGCTGTGAAACCTGCAGTTATTAGCCCAGGGCACATCCTGTTCTGCTGTCTGGCACTGGGTTTCTAATTAAATAATTGCAAACATCGTTTCCCCATCTGAAATTGTGTTTTCTTAATAAATGCGGCTCGCAGGAATTAATTCTGATTCAAGGCTTTTGCAAAGATAAATATAGAGTCAGCCTTCATTAATGTACGGTGTTTTGCTGGGTGAGGGAAGAGAAAGAGCTGGGCTTTACATTTTTTAAGCCTGTTGGGGTTTTTCTACCTGTGTGGAAGTGGTAAGAGCATGGTAAGTACCAGCCAGGGAGAGGGAGAGCACAAAAATGCTTTGTGCCGTGTACCCTGCTGCATTGGGGTGTATGAGGGGCATGGGTAGAGCTTGGGTACTTGGCCTCCCACCTTCGGGGTTGTGGTTTGACTCAAAGCACCAGCGAGGTACAGACTCCTGAACACACTTCAGACTTTTCCAAACCCACGTGTGTGCCTTCCCTAAAATGAATGAATAGCCAAGGACTTTGCTTTTTTCTCTCTGTCCTCAGCTCCAACCCCATTTCCCATCACACCTTTGCCATTTCAGGCAGATTCCTGTAAGCTAGAAACTTTCCTCTTCAGTGCAAATCCATCTGAAGCACAATTGACTGTGCCCGAGGTTCAGGATAAGTCTCAGATCAGATGATAACTGACGTGGACTGAATAAAACATGACAAACAACAACAGCAAACCCTGTTGCTACCCATCTGTCTGCTGTAGCCATCTGCTTGCTGTTGTTACAAACTTAGCCGGCAACCTCTCTGGGAGAAGACCCTGCCTTGGTTATACCCAGGCTTTGTGTTTGCCAGCTCAGACTGTATCTGCTGTAAAGTACAGAAAATAATGAACGAGGAGATGGGCAGGTTTTATAGCTCGGACATGGAGCTGGAAGGCAGAAGATCAAAGTTCACCTCCCTGTTGGATGTCAAGCAAATATTATCATCTGCCTCCAAAATAATGGCAATTCTATTCTTGTAACTCACAGGATAAAGGGTAAATTAATAAATATATATGACACATGTCAGAAAGAATGCAGATACTTGGAAGATGAGGACAAAAACATCAGAGAAGCTCATCAAGGTCTCCTCAACCTGACTGGCACCTACAAAGTCCCTCCTACCGAGCTCGTCGGGGTGCAGGTCGCCCATGGCAGGGCTGCTTTAGGGAGGTCAGAGCATTGCTACAGATACACACAGGAATCTCCCGTGTCAAGAACTGAAAGAGCAGAGGAACTCCCAATGCTTGTGTGTGGCACACTGCAGCATCAATAGCATCCTGCACTCCTTTACAGGCCTGGCCTGCTGCACCGCTTTCCAGTGCAGGGAGTGTGGGAAAGCAAAAATTCCAGGAAATTCAGCTTTTTAAACTTCAACCTGGCAAGAAAGTCAGAAGCAAATTCCAGGGTCTCCGTTCCTGGGTTTTACAAACAACTGCTGCAGCAGTGGATTATTTACTATGAATTGTTTTTTGATTTCATGCTGGGAGGAAAAATGCAGGCCACACTGGATGGTGAAGGGAAGGACTGATGAAGCGAGTAACAACCGCGTTGACCGAATTGACTGAAACACAACGCTGGTGTCGGCAGAGCCTGTTCTGTCTCTGGTGCAGCCCTGTGAAATACACAGTTGAACTTCTAGGATCAGAGCACAGAAGCCAGGAGGGCTTTCAGATGAATAAAATGCAACTGTTTGCATCCTTCCAGGTGCTCCTGCAAGTCGGGAAGAGAAAGATCACCACCTTCTGCACCCTCGGCCACTGAAGATAACAAAAATCACGGTGAGGGTTATTGAGCCTCCTTCTTGCTATAGCAAGGAGCTTTCTTCTGCCTGTGACCCCATGCTGCAGGCTGAGCCCATCTGTTCTGCACAGGGCTCTGTTGCCTTCCCTATGGCCAGTCTCCAGCGTGAGTAACGGGCAAGCGGTGAGCTATCCTGGGGCCAGTTCACACAGGCAACAGGGCACCCACAGCTCACACCCAGTGGGTACTGAGAGGAGGGTAAGCCTCACCTCCTGCCATCCTGGTGCATAGAAATGGGGAAAACAAGAATGCAGAGCCACGTTTTGAGGATCTTGGGCTAAAGACACTGCCATAAACATGAAGCATTAGTATTGGAGGTGGATGGAGCAGGTGCTGATCTTTGAAGCTGAGTTGGTTGTAATCAGTAATTGGGGGAAATGGGACATAAATTATAGTGTGTGAAATTTTAACACCACTTCACTGAAGTCAAACGCTGCCTCTAAAATGGGTTTTCAGCCACGAACCAAATGTTTAGGCTCATTATTTGGGGATGAGAGTGTTACTGTGGTGGTGAAATCTTTATTCAGCATGGAGCCCAGGGAATTCCTTCTAAAGCACAAGAACAGCTGGGAAAAGGTAAATGATAGCATTTTAATAGCACTCACAGTACGTATCACAGGCTAGATGGGCACGTAGGACACCTGACTACAAAAAGTACAGGCCAAAATTATTTTTCTGATGCAATATGCTGTCTGTCTTAGGTATTTAAATGATCTCTTTTGCTATAAATACTTCATGCTGTCAGTAAAGACCCCTTTTGGCAAGGTAGAAGAGAATGATCCTCGCTGATACTCAAAGGGGAAAAGAAGCCACAGAAAGACTACAAAAATTGGCTACACCAATGTCATCAAAGAGTGAGAAGAGCAACCTTGTGATGCACACGAGCATTTGCAGATGGGACATCAGTAACAGGCACAGTACAGCTGTAGCACAAACACCTGTGTCCCCCTTTTTCACCTCTTGGAGAAAGAGTAACGGCCCAGGTTTGCAGTCTCTGGTGCTTTTGAAGAGCCCTGTCCCATTGCACTGACTGCATTGAGCAGCCTGGGGATGCTGCCATTTGGACCACTCCAAAATCAGGTTGGCAAGAATTAACAAATAAGTGGATGAAGCCTTGCTCCAATGGGGAAGTCCTAACAGGTCCGTCACATCTGCACTTTATATGCACACACACACACAAAATTAATTCTTTTGTTATCTCCTATTTCTCTGATGAATGAGCATAGCATAAATCTTTATTTTGTTTAATCCTGTGTGTTCTGACATTGCCTCGGTGAAGTCAGGCAGCACTGCCATGTATAGATGAAGTGAGGCACAGGGAGATGAAGTTTTCCCAGGGTGCACAAGAGTGTACCCACAGACCGTGTGTTACCCAGGGCTGCACGCCCGTGTACATGGACCCAGCACACCATCATTCCTCTTTGATGAGCCAGAAAACAAGTGTGTGGCACGGGGACTCTGACCTGCACACAGACCTCTGTGTGGCTGCATCAGTGCCTAGCTGACAGGAGGGCTGACCTCTACAGAAGCACTTTGGTTGTTCATTTGAGGGATCTTCAAAATGTAATAAGCCACCTGGGGTGTGTTTTTCCTCTTCTGTCTGTCTGCTGAGTCCTCCCATGTAGGGCTAAACCAGAAGTGGGTGGACTCATTCAACTGAAGTGCAGGAGAGGGAAATCTGGCACAGTGCGTAGCTCCACGGGACTGACAGCATCCCAGTCACACGTGGGTAAAAGGATCTAATCCTTGGCATGTGCCAGCTTGCTAGAAACCCTTCATTTTGCAAACATAGCTAGCTCAGCTGATGCTCATTGCAACCTCCCCGCGTTTCATGACACAGACATCTTTTTACCACCTACAGCTCTGTCTAACACGAGAGTCAGTGCTCAGGTCCAGCAAACTGGGTGTCATTTACACATCTCTGTCTCTGAGCCAGCTCCTTGCAGATGCAGGATTCGTATGTCTTCCCATCCTTTTACAGCACCAGCTGTTCTGCTTGGGGAGCGTGCTACGCTCTCTGCATGGCAAACGATTCAGCCTTAAGCACTGAGGGTGAACACCTCCCTGAGAGAGCTAGAGATTTGGGCAGATTCCTGTTGACTCCTTGTTACTGGATGTCTGCCTTGTTCTTGCTTTGAGGAGCAAAATGTCAAGACAAGTTTAAATGTCAGGCCTAATGTGAAGCTTGTCAGTCCTGGGGTGAGCATCCTCAGCCGCTACAGGACCAGATGCTGGAGAAATGTGTTGCCCTTTCCTGTGCAGAACGCAGGAGCTTTGGAAGCCCCAGGGACCACCACGCACCTTCCTGATTCGGAGAAAGCAGAGATCTCAGGATTTTACCAAACTACCTAGTAAACACCTACCCTGCTGCTTCTGGCTTTGCTTTGCCAGGTTTCCAGGTGACAACAACATGGATTGAAGAATGATGAGAAATCCCAAGCGAATAAACGTCATCCAGGTGAGCAGCAGCATCTGCAAGGTGTGGATCACACACAGCTCTGGTGCCACGGGCCGGCTGCAGGCGGGATGATCTGCACCTTGGGGGTCTGCGGGGGGGGGGGGTGGGGGGGAGAAGTTTGGGCCAGCTGCTTCTAACCTGCCTGCTTTAATTTGTGTGGGAAATCAAAGTGTCTGTTTGGCTACTTCAAACCACAAGGTGTCGTGTCCAAATCCAGGCATCAATGATTAAAAAGGTCACTTCTAATGTCTCTTTTTGAATCTGTTTGCTTCAAAGCAAGAATGAAGCTTGAACAACTTTGAGAAATTGTCCCTGGAGATGAAGCTTGCTTGGGGACAGTACAAGTGTGACAAACCTGGCTTTCTGTTCTTTCTCGCTAGAAAGCTGTCTCCTCTCTCCTAATCTGAACTGGCATCACGGAGCAAAGCAAAATCAGCAGCCAAATTCAAAGATTAAGTGGTTTTATCAAAGCGATAAAGGAAAGCGGTGGCCGTGTTCTGTAACGGATGGTGAAACAGCAGAAGCGGTGGGATGGGGAGGTCTGCGAGGGAGGGAGGGCAGGGTGGAGGAGGAGGGGGGGAAGGAGAAGCAGGGCATGGCTCTACAAAGCTTCTTGCTGAACCTCTGGCTGGCTCCGGACTTGCAAGCACAGGCAGAGCTCAAGGAGGGCTGCAGGATCCCTGGGGGAGGTGGTGCAGGTTTAACTCAGCTCCGTGCTGCAATGGCAGGTCCCTTCCCAAGCAGAGGGAGATGGGCCAGAGGATGCAGCCGTCATCCCCACAGGCCCTGCAGTATCCAGGCTAGGAACACAGCCACTGCAGTGGGACACTCATCCGGGATGCATGGCTTTCTAGGGAGCAGTTCCAAGTGTGAACACCCAGGGGAGAGCTGGGGTGTGAGGGCATTAAGTCTCAGTCATGCACAGGGCTGCTGCCGTCCCTTCACCTCCTTCCTAGCTGAACAAAAAAAGCCCAGATTCTTCCAGGCTTGCTGAGTAAAGGTGTCTTACTACATGTCTAACACAAAAAGGGAGAGTTACACAAGATGAAACCTGAGCAAACTCCACACAAGCCTGTCCTTTGGATGGTGCCATGTGAAGTAGCAGCTATCCTTGCTGTGACTGCATCATCAGGTTTCAGCGAACATCTGCTGCTGAGAGGTAGTGGGACAGAGATATTCCACATGTGGAAAAAGGAGAGAATTAAATAAACACAGTTGTTTGGGAATAAATGAAACTTAATCTAGGATGGTGTGGGTTACATTTATTTAACACAGTATGAATAAAAGTTTCATGGCAAAAATGTGCAAAGGTGGTAAACACATTGTGCCCTGTTATATCTGTTTTCTTTATAAGACCCAGTGTTTTTTTGCTGAAGGGGAAGAAAATCATAATGCCATTAAATGCAAGGTACAAAGACTGTTGTTTGCACTGGAGCCTAAGGGATTCTGATCGCTTGAGCCCTTAATTCCTGTGGAAATCCCAGCTAATGTAGCCAGCTTACCATGCTTTCTTATCTTGGAGATGGATTTCCTGAAACATCTGAAACATTTTCTGAAACAAACAAGCTCTAGCAAAGGAGCCCAGCAGCCACAGCGAGGGATGGTTCCCAAACCCCTTGGTGGAGTTGTGGTGGGGTTTCCCTTGGCTTTGGAAGCGCCTCTGGCTCCTCAGTTGGGTGAGTAGCACCCTGGGTGTTGCAGCTCAGTGCTAGACATGCTCTGTGTCCTCTGCACACTCAGCAAGCTCCGTGTGCTCTGCATGTTTGCTCTATGTGCTCCACGCGCTCTGCAGGCTCGCTCTGCAAGCTCTGTATGCTCTGCATGCACAAACCTTATGCTCCATGTGCTCTGCAGGCTCGCTTTACATGCACTCCGTGTGCTCTGCAGGTTCGCTCTACAACTCCATGTGCTCTGCAGGTTCACTCTGCAAGCTGTGTGTGCTCTGCATGCTTGGACTATGTGCTCCATGTGCTCTGCAGGCTCTCTCTGCAAGCTCTATGTGCTCTGCAGGCTTGCTCTACATGCACTCCGTGTGCTCTGCAGGCTCGCTCTGCATGCTCTGCATGCTTGGCATCTTTGCCTGGGCTTTCTGCAGCCAAGCCTGGCTCTCGGTCCTGCCTTTGGGAAGGTGACAGAGCATAAAAGGCTGAAGACACAACTTCTGCAGAAGTGAAAGATGGATTTAAAGCACAACATAAATGCTGATACCTCAAGACAGAAGGAAACAAGCAGCAATAGCTGGCAGAGTAAAGGGCTTGCTAACCAGTCGGAGAATGTTTTCTTGCCCTCTCTTCCTCTGGAATATAGATCCATTTTAACAAGGGAATCTTGATTGTGTTTTACTGTAACACCAGTTACGTATCTATAAACGGCTTGCCAAAGGAGCACAGTTATTAATGATATATGTGCTATGAACAAGACAGCACATTATTTTAAAATGTCTCTGAATGTAATGAAGCCCTGAAGTCAACAGAACTTATATTCATGCTTAAACTCAGGATGCTTAGTATAACTCTCATCCAAATTTACTTTCATTTCCATGTTTTTTTCAGCACAACCTGTGCTTAGCTCTGTATGATCTCTCTTCAGGGCATGTTCTTTTTCTTTTTGATAATTTAGTCCTGTTATGCAGATTTCTTGCAGTCCAATCACAGAAAGTGTTTATTGCTTTCTCTTTGGCACATACTGAGTTTTGCAGAGGCACAGAGGCTAATTATTTTGTTTTTTATTGCTTACTCCTTAGAACTAACACACTGTTTATGGAATTGTTTCTTGGACTTCACTGGAGTAGCTCTCCTTCATAGATCTGAGATTTGTTCATAAATCACAGTGATTTTTCCTGGATTATTTCTTTCCCATGAACCGATTTTCTATTGAAAGTATTCCCGTTTCTCAGCTCTAGACTGCTTCCCCACAAGACTTTCTAAGCCACATTTGGTTAACCAGTGATTTAAATAAAGGATCAATTTATAGGAACTGTGCCTTGGAATTAGATTTCAACTGACTGTGATTGGATCCCCAAGCCACATCGATCAAGCCCTTAAATAGCCAATAGGAGTGATGTGCAAGCACAGTTCTTGTCTATTTCATCAAATTAGTTTGGCCAAAAGGGTTTAATCCTGATGCCCAGCACCTGGGGGGAGTCAGACCAGCAGGATGGAAAGCAGGCAGGTCCACTTTTACTTGACTCTCCAGGTGGCATCTGATGCTACTTTTGTGAGATATTCTCCACTAACAAGAGGAAGAATTGCAAATCTACCCCTTAATGTTCCCTTAATTAACCCATGGCTTTTTATTCATGCCTCTCCTCCATGGATATTATTATAATGGGGCAGTTTTGCCAGGCAGTGGAGCTGCCGTGAAACAGCGCAATTACACTTCTCATTATGGGACTTGACTCAAACACCAGAGCAGCCCACCATACACGCAGGTCTCCACTGTCCTCGACGAGGGGAAGAAGTGGGAAGCTCTGCAGCCCTGAGCAGGAGACAGCTTGGTGCATCCCTACAACACGCTGCAAATAGCTACAGTTCTCCAGACTGGGCAGCAGCGACACCGGTGTGTGCTGTGATCCAGGAAATGATTTTTAATAAACCTGCCTGGTGCTTCCTTGAATATCACTTGTCAGCTGAAGCAGAGAATCCTAATCTAAGGGTTCACACATTGCTGTGGGGTGGCCAGTATGGCAGAGCTCAGCTTTGCATGCTGGATGTTGGTGACTTTCCTCTGCTCCCTCATGCCTATCAATCGCTGTGAATGCTTTTATCCCTTTTCACTGAGGCTGATGTGTGCTACAATTCTGATTTAGACAAGGTGACCTGAATGAATTGCTGTTTGCATTTGACCAGGACCGTATTCTGGGTGTCAGTTTAATTGCAGTTTAATTACTCTGCTTTAAAGAGCAGAGTAATTAGCCTGCTATGAATGTTGTAGCATTGGCAAATGGCAAAGCTGCAAAGAATTTAAAATTCTGTTTCTTGAGCAAGAAAAGAGGTAAATACTGACACTCTGAGACAGTTGAGAGCTATTTAACCTGCCTGAAACCAGATTTGGAGCCAGAACTCTAAGGCAGCCCCACACCTCCTTCATGGGTTTACTGCCTATAAGGGGGAAATCTAACCCATTATAAGTGATGAAACTTTTAATGATAGTGATTAGATTGCAATGTGTGCTGCAATACCAATGTACATAATAGCCCCTTGGACTATTGAAACAAAGCCAGGATATTTTTAAGGACATTAGAAAGATGCTTCCTAAACCACACTTTCCCTTTCTGAAGTGTCTGTTGGGTAAGAAAGTGACCAAAGATTTGTGCAATAACTTTTTTTGTGCGCAGGGTGGCACGTACTGGTGCTGTCCCGCGTGGGGGTAGGACAGTGCCTGTGGAGTGGGAAAATGAAAAGCCCCTCTGATTCCAGTAACTCCTGGGCCCTTCATTTAATCTACATCACCCAGCAGAAAGAGAGAGGACCCACGTCCATTCAGTCCCTTATTTCAAGAAATCTGTAGAAAACAGATGCCAGAAAAAATGGAAGAAGGGTTAGAAGGTTTAACTTTTCGATATCAGAAAACATACGCAGGAGGGAAACATAATAAAATGAGTTTAAGTGTTCTTGCTCCTCACAGGCCCACTTGTCTAAATCCATTTACATATGTGCATGCACAATTATATATGATTTGCATGTATATACACAAACATGTATCCTTATACACTTCATATATATGAGCTCTGTAAGGCTAAAAGCACTCAGTGTGACAAATAGAGATAGCTACAAAAACAGTAGATGTGGAAAAGTGGTGTAAAGCAATCTGCTTCTAAAAACACAAGCACTTTCAAATTGGGGTCTCCAATCTGCTTAGGACTGAACTGAGACTACATCTGGTATTTAATTCAAGCATTGTGCTGCTGTCAAAGGAAACCATGCTGGCAAGCTGAATTTCAGCCTGCCAAGATCCTTTTGTAAAAACACAATTCATAGCTTAAGAGTAGGGAGGAGGGGGAAAAATATCTAGAAAATAAAGACATAATAGCACAATCTCTGTGGGCAGATAAAGCACAGAAGTACAGAGTTCTCCTGGATTCAGTTATCTTCTGATTTCCTCTGCTGTGATTGAGGGTCTGAGACACGCGCCCCAGGCTGGGGTAGGATGTGGAGCTCTCCATCCACCATCTCATCCTGCCTGAGCAGCCTTTGATATCCAATAGTATTAATCCTGACTCTTGCTTACCCAGACTGGGGGTTATGACCAGTAAGTGAGTAAGTTTAAACAAATGTGTAAATCTATTGCATGTAATCCTCAATGAGAGTATTACTGGAGTAAAATCTGAGCATGGGGACTTCATGATCTAACTCGAAATAGCTGGTTTCCTTCAGTGTGGAGAATGACTCAGTACTATGATTCAGGCTTAATATATTGCAGATCTGGTTCGCTCTGGCTAGACTTTATGTTCTTGCACTCTTGGGGCCCTCAAATTTTCTCTTCTGTCAGAGAGAATTTATTTTTCCATGAGCTCAAACTATTTCAATGACATTTACTTTGTGAGGCTGGAATCACCTCCAAGGAGGGCAGGGGGAATTTTAAAGCTCTTTTTAGGTCCTTAATTAATGAGACTTCATGAATTTTTGGCAGCAATTCTCAGTTTTTAACCTGTTAAGGTCTTAAAAGAATGTTCCGAATCAGCCACTATTCCTATCAAACATGAGACTAGACAAAGAGCTATTCTGGTGAGACCAGCCTGAATTTTGTTCCAGAAGGGACAGTGACATTTTCAAAAACTGGTATCAAGAAAAGAGTTTTAAGATAGATTTGTTTATTGCTCTGTTTTCCAACCAGACCTTAATTTTTTTTTTTTTTTTTTTTTGAGAGGAATTGCATCATCACATCTTCTATTTCACCTTTTATAGCCATAGTAACTTCAAAACCTTCACATCTACCTGCACCAATTTCAATAAAATTAGAAAACCGTTAGAGGATAACTTCATGCAGTTGAGGGCATCAGACCATCCCAGAACAAATTAAGGCTGAAAACAGGAGAAGGGGATGAAATTGGCAATTTTGTGAAGCTCTATTTCATATTATGTGTACAACAGCAGAACATATGGACTGGCTTGATCCTAAAATAGATTCCACTGGAGTCTGAGATATTGTCAGCTTTGCTATTTTCATTGTAGACTAACTTAAAACAACAATGGTGGAGAAAGTTCCATTTATCTGTTATGTTAATTCCTTCATATAAATATCAGAAGAAAATTCAGTGAAAACTTTACATCAAAGCACCATCTTGAGCAATAGTGTTGAATCATGTTATGAACCAACAAGAGGCATTAGTACAACCACTGGAGACTTCTTTCCTCAAAGTTGATGCACATACACACAGTGACTTTTGTTCTGTTTGAAATTCACCTTGTGTAGATAATTGGTAAGATGCAAACCACAGTAAATCTCTATGGATTGGTGTTATTTTTGTGCAAAGGTCTACAGGGCAATCTACAGACTATTTAATCCCGACGTCCTGTTTTGACAGCATAATGGCCTTGAATGACTGTATTGGTAGAATAGCCCTTCTGCGTGATACTAAATTTCACCTTATTATTCAGGTCAAACTCTTCTTGATTACGGTAAAGATGTCGCTAAGTAGGTCATCATGTTTAGCATTCAAGTGATGAGGTGCATTTTGTCTTTTGGAGGCAATGTAGAAAGAACTCTTGAAGTAATTTTTTACTGGGAAAATAATGTGAAGTAATAGCAGCATATTTCAGACCAGCTCCTTTTCTAAGAGACCTCTGTGCTATGCTGTCATGAAGAGGGACCATGTGCCTAACTATCTGATCTATCAGCCATAGAGCAGCATAACCTCTTCCCTTGCAACTAAGGGTGAGGTCCATCCTGGCTCCCAAGCTGTTGGTAAGTTTAATGTGTTTTGATAACACCATTTATGTCTGACTATAGACCTATCTGGATCTAGTCCCTTTGTGCCCTTCCTTTTTTTTTTTTTTTTTGGAAGTTCTGTGCCAAAATATTTTTCCTTTTACCACCTGAACACGCAACAGTGAATACCAGGAATATCACATTTTGACAAGGTTTCCTAGGGTGTAAAGTGCCAGGAGAAAGAATGCAAGCTTTGTATACATTGAAGCCTCTCATTTAAATCATCCCTAAGCCTGTGACACCAAAAATAAACATTTCCATGGATTTTCATGGCTCATGCCCTCTGTGCACAGGTTGATACATGTGACTGTGGCATTGTGGGGGCTCCCAGGGCAAGCACAAATGCTCTCAGGGAGTTGTGTTCGTGTACTGCAAAATGCAAGTGAGTGGATGGGGCATCTTGATTAAGCTCAGCTTGATCACGAACAGAAGATCTTGCTTCAGAACAGGTTGATTTCCCCTGTGCCAGTCAATTGTTCTTTTGGATCATTCTTAATTTTATGTACATTTTTATGATTATGAGTTAATATCGGTGCCTCAGCACTGCCTGTATTCATCTCTGGCATCACCAGAGACAAAAAGAAAATAAGCATCAGATGAAAGTCCTATAACAATACATCCGCTAAGTGACTATGATCTTGTTGCTCCTCAGAGTAGTTAATTTACAACTGCCCCTTGGGCACTGCACAAATGGTAACAAACTTGACACAAAAACTACTCCATCATTTGCTGTTCTTACTACAAGCCAGAAAATCTAAACTGCCTCAGGCCAACAAATTAATTAAAAATTCCAGTGAGGAAAAACATTTATCACAGAGTACTTTCATAGACTCCTGTTGTTCTCTCTTGGAGATGTCCACACACTTGTTTTCAATAATCTGAGTGACTACACTAGCTCAAAATAGCACCAGGTTTTCCATTGGAGGCTGGGAGATCTGAATTTAGCAAACTTCTCAAGCAAGAGCTTAAAATAGTTAGCAATGCTTGTGCTTATTTCTTCCATACTGAGGCAAACACACAGACCTGAGTGCTCACGTGCTCTGAGAGCCTTTGCAGTCCTTGGTGTGGCATGCATCTGGGGTTTAAGCAAGTACAAAAGCCTTGTTAGTCCTGCTTGTAGGCATTTTCACGTGTCATTCCTGCAGAAGAGAGTGATGCTGAAATCCAAAGCACAGGGATTTCCCAGCATCTGGGAGGGTTGCCCAGAAGACATCTTAGACATGTTTGAGAAGACAAAGGGTTTCTGCTGCTGTGATTTTAAGAAGTAGACTATTGAATCTGTAACTGGGCTCCTGAAGAAACCCTTAGGGTATCAGGTCTACCAACTTCCACTCTGGAAAATCTACTGAAATTATGTATTTCTTTTGATAACTGGGCCACAGCTACACCTTACCACAACATGCAATAAGTAGGTCCATATGACCAAATGGTCACTATCTACATGTGTATAACCCCACGAAAGTCATAGTATAGTTACTTGTATGAATGATGTGGTAATTGAATTTTGACCTTATTTCAAAGCTTTACTTCTGGATCTAAGGTCTTTAGTAAGGAAGGTGTAAAGCAGGACTACAGATTAGGGTGAAGAAAAAGACACCACCCTGTTCTCCCCAAGACAACTGAAGCAGCAGAAATGGTGGGTGGGAACTGGGTCTATCCACAGGCTCATCATGGGTGTCAGACTAGATGATCTTTAAAGGTCCCTTCCAAGCCAGACTATTCTGTGATTCTATGATCATCAGAAAGATGATCAGACCCTAGCTTCCACACAGAAGGGAATTAATCTTTTTTTTTTGAAAGCAGGGGTTCTATCCATCACCAAATGAGCCAGAAGTAGTAATTTTGCTGATTTAAAATTGTTACTGTAGACAAAAAAAGTCCTTGTGAAAATTCTCTGCAACCTTTTTAGCTATTTTATCTAATTGAATTATCTTGAATTTCATTGAAAAGTACTAATCTTTCAATTAAAGCTTCATTCCAAACTTGAAGCTGTTCAATAATAGATAGACTCATGGGGCATAGTATCGCAGATATTAAATTATTGGATTTGAATGCAAATAGCCATTATTTAAAATGCCCTGGTCAATGCAGATGAAAATAATAATGAACATGATACATTAAGATTATAACTGCAATTGATTTTTTTTAAGTCTCTGGCAGGGTAGCAGATATATTTCCCGAAGTTTCATCATGTTTCTGGGGCACTAGAGAGAAGATACACTGAAAATGATGGGTTCTTCAGTGAGTCTCAGTTTTGTTGTGTTTGAAAGTATGGTCCCGTGAGGCACTGAATATCTAGTATTTTCAAGTACAAAGAGGTTTATTCAAATCTTGTGTGAACAAAAATTCAGTGTTGGCAGTAGGCACCTCAGCCACAAAAATATTTTTTAAAGAAAAATTCCACCTAGGAATTTATCTTTACTTGCTGGATGCGTATTTTAAGTTTAAAAAATAGTATAGATTTTTGTGAGGTTTAAAGCTGGGATGGTACGCAAATAAAGCAGGAATAAAATACTGTTCTTCTTGTCCTGCGAAGTGCTGGTGCTTGGAAAACATGGATTTCGGGCGGGAGACAGGAGCTGGAGCGGGAATGAGGGCCCGGAGGCAGCGTGGGTGCCCGCGGCGCTGCAGCACCATGGACAGCGGCCGGGCTGCGGGGCGCGCCGGTGCCACCGCTGCAGCACCACGGACAGCGGCCGGGCAGCGGGGGCCACCTGGGTCCCACCTGGAGCCCCCCCAGCCCGCCGGGGGTAGCTTGGCCCTCGGGGACGCCCACAGTCAGCTGAGAAAGATCAGGACTTGGGTTATGAATATTTAATCCATCAACTGAAACAAATAGGTAAGGTGATTGCTTTACAACTCCCGTCAGGAGGATAGCCTGGAGTTTGGTGGGATCAAAGAATGCTTCTTACAAAAGCTGCCTCACTGCGTCTGTGCTGCCACACAGCCCCGCGGGGTCTCATACTGTCCCAGCTCGCAGGGAAGGGAATAAATTCAGATGTTCACAATGACAATATGAAGAGTTTTGAATGACTCATACTTCATGCTAGATTTCTTCAAAGGGTCAGTTAGAGTCTCTAATATCTAAATTAAGCTAATACCATGATTTTTAATGTTTATTATCAAGGAGAATGGCTGAAGTATTACTAAATTACACTGGAAATGGAAGTGTCAATAAATGATAAAACCCAAGGTCTATGAAGGCATAAATCTTCAGTAGGCATAGCAGTAGGGGGTTTTTGTTTGCCTTTGGCATAGAACAGCTTGTTATTTTGCTATTCAAATTTATCTTGAGCTAGCTTCTCTTCAGTGAAAAATCATTTTTCTTTGAAAGTTTATTTGACCTTAAAAAATGCACCTGTAAAATACTTAGGTCATCATGTTTCAAACTACAACACTTATGTAGATAAAGGTAGTGACATTTAATCATTGCGTTGAATAAGATGGTAAAGCTCAGGCCTTCCATGAACATTTGCTTTCATGTTCCACTATGTAATAACATTTTTATCTTAGAGCATAAACATGTTCTGGTAGGTGGAGAGTCATATGAAAAGAAATGCAACAAAAGCAATCTTGAAGCCAGTTCTGACAATTAATCATTTGCCTTGCTGTCGCTTGTATGAGAACATAAGGGACAGGTCCTGGATCCAACTACTTAAGAGAGTGTAAATGAGATGTGTGGCAGACAATAGATAGACCATAGTTTCACCTCCTTCCATGTTGGTCAAAAGGAGGTAAATAGATCAGACAGACTATTCTCGGTGCCTCTGGAGCAAGATGTAAGACATGCGTCCCTGCTGACACATTTAGGAGATTAAGCTCCCTTAGTACTTTTATGTCAAAAATGATTTGCGGAGAGGTTTTCTGACATCTGAACATCACTGTGGATGAATGAACAGAATGGCTCTGTTTCCACAAGAAGGGATCTGGAGTGTTGGTACAAGTTGTGATACAAGGTATAACCCTGCTAGGGAAGGGGTGGCCATCACAGACTGAAGACTGGTTGGAGGGGAGGTTAGCCCAGATCAGGGGGGATCATCTAAACAAGACCGTGCCCCCCTTCCAGTAGTGCTGTGGTCCTTAACTGATGAAGTCACCAACTGATTTAAGCTGGGTGGTTTCAGTCACCATGCACTGACCTGTTGCCCATAAGTCCCATGGCTGTCAGCATCAAGAGCATCTTCACTTTTCAACAGCTGCAGCAGAGGAAAGGTTTGCTTGATAACACCAATTTGCAGGTCCCCATACCATATTCAGGGGAAAGCTACTCTTTGAATAATATTAAAGAAAGGTTAGTAACATTTGAAAGTGAAATGGTCTTGCGGAATTATTTCCCTTCCACAGAGCATGGCTGCAAATGACTTCTGGGCTCTTGCTTTTACCTTCAGCAGTAGCAAATGCTGCTTGTTGGGCATCTTAAATTTGCAGAGCCAGTTACAATGTATCTGTTAAATGTTTCTGCCTTGCAAAGAAAAACAATACCCTGGCTCTTATCAATATCACTCAGGCACTCATTTATGCAAGCAAGAAAAGGTGTAAGCGTATCTCCAAGGGCATAAGAACCCAAAGCACTTGGATTTTGAATTATAAGACTATCGATATACACTGGCCTTTTTATAATGACCCCCTGTGATCACCCCCATGACTTTTCTCAGAAAATCAGATTGTATCTCAAATGTACTCAGGAAAGACAGATCTGCTGCAAGAAATAAAAACAGAAACAAAGAGGTCATTTGCTTCCTTAGGGAGACAGAGTCCCAGGATCACAACAGAGAACACTGGACCACAATTAAAAATACTGTTAATATTTTGAAGACACTGATACAACTGTAACCACTTCTGCCATTCTTGTAGGCAGTGAATTTCTGGGAGACATTCATTCAGCTATTCTTGAAGCCTGTTTTAGGGAAGAAAGCAGAAGTAAGGAAGGAATTCTTCAAACAAATGTATACCTATATACTAAAAATAATGCTTTGTTGCAGTACAGGCAAACTAACAAGCTGCAAAAGCTTGACTGTGGGTCAGATTCTACTGCCCAAGCCGTTTTCCCATTCTCCAGTGGCCAGACCACCCTCCTCCTTGTCTCTGCTTCATCCAGGTTCTCTTTCTCCAGGCTCCTCCTCCATCCAGCCTCCTTTCCCATGCGCCTCAGAGGTATTTAACCACTTTGTGGGAACAAGCTACAGCTGCACATCGTCCATGTCAATCAACCCACTGCCCTCGAGGCAAGGCCACAGCTGCATATTACAATGTTAATTAACCCACTGCCTGCCTTCCTCTACAATGCTTTGTTGCTTTTTGTACCCCAGAAAGAGTTCTTTGACTTACATTATGTGGCTATTGGTGATATCAAGATATAGAAATATAAAAATAGAGCAAGTGTTGCAGCATTTTTCCTAACCAAGTGCAAAAACATAGTTCAGACTATGGAGTCATGCTAAGTTTGCTATACTCATCTGGTAGATCCAAGAATTTCCCCTTTTGTGAATGAGCTTTGCTGAGAGTAAGAACTTTTTGCATAGCCTACAAAAAAAAGTAAATCTGTGTTCATGACCTAGTTTGATGGAGTACGTCTCATCCTTACTTCAGTTGTGGCAGCGGAATAAGACATATGGTTCTTGAGTCAGCTGCCATGCACTCAAGCAACATCACTCAATCACAACATGCCTTGACATCACTATCTCTTACCAAGAAACATCCTGAACAGTCTGATGCAAGTGTATTAGAAGAAACAAATGGGGTAAGTACAGTCCTTTCGCTGCTTCTTCTTTTAAAATAAAACTTTTGGAAACTTTCATATAACTCACTGGACAAAATACTGTCCTTATTCAAGGAGCTCAGATGGTCTGAAAATGTGTAGAAAGGAGGGGAAAAAAGAGAAAAATTATGAGTCGTTTTACACAGCACTGCTGAAGGACTTTCTGTACTTGGTTCATTGTCTTGCACTTATTCTGAAAAACATTCCCCCAAAAGGGAATGGATTTGTGAAAGACACCTCTGCATTATCTAATGTAACTCGATTTGTGTTAGGTGGAGCCACAGGATAACATTTCTTTAAGACATTCTCCAGATCTGCATTTGACCATATTGTTAAAATCAGTCCAAGGCTGCTTAATGATGTTGGGGCCAAGGCAGGACTTTGTCACCCTTGTTCTGACTCTTGAGAAGGCGAAGCTCAGTTCTGCAACCACAGTGGTGTAAATCTGGGGAAGTGAAGGTGGAGAGCGATGAAAGCTTGGATGTCTGGAGAGCAGTTAGGGGGCACAGGGATGTAGGCAGCCTTGGCTGATGTCTTCTAGCTGTCTCTTGATGTGGAAGAGAACCTAGAGGGATTTAGGAGGTGCTGTGAGTTTTTGTGGGTGGGACTGATTTCTTTCTTCTCTTTCTTCCAAAAGACCAGCTTTGACCAACCACCTCATATACAATTCAGAGACTGCTCTGATCCCTTCTCTCAGTCATTTATTTTTATGCTAATTCTCGATACTCTTTGCTGGTCCTGTTTGTGAACTTCCCATCTGTCTTCCTCTTGGATTCTCAGCAACCAGTTCACATCTTTCTTGAAATGCAATACTCAGAGCATGCTCACTATTCCAGATAAGGCTTTCCTTCCTTTTATAGGCTGTATTTGCCCTTCATAATTTCGTATGTAGACATGATATGACAGTCATACGCTGAGATGGAGTTTTCTTTTTTCGTAACAGCACTCCTGACTCGTATGTTGGTTTTGGGTTTTTTTTTTTTGGTGGTTTTTTTTTTTTTTTTTTTTTTTTTTTTTTTTTTCTGCAGGAAATCTCAGTTAAATGCTTTCAAAGTCTTGTGAGAGAATATAACTCGGTTTGTCCCTCTGCCAGTGAGGACTAAAATAAGTTGATTTCAAATTGAAAAGAGTGCACACAAATAGCTCAGCTGACCTGCAGAAATCTGATTTATGCCTCTCTGATTCAAGGTTAGAGCTTAAGAAAGCTTTTTCTGAAAATAAGTGAAGTTGATACTACTGCTAGTTTTTCTCCAGAGCAAACAGGCTGCAGCTGAGGAACTGGGTCTGAACTTTTCTGAAGTCCTACAGAACTCAAAAGTAAAATCTGCTGTTTATTTTCTTCCTATTTCTTATCTACTTGGAATGGCACAGTGTTTGTCAAACATGCAGTCTGTGGACATTTACTGCAGAAGGTCAAGTGCATGACAAAGTCAGAGAGGCTTTTTGCTGGGAATGTACATCTTTTCATTTTCCAGATCAGGCACTGACAGACCCCACCACAGAGATATTTCCAGGCAGAGGCTTCCTGACAAGCTCATTGCTTCCACCACCATTATTAATATCTTCCTCTTTCCCTGGGTTTTGTGATTGTCTTGAGGCAAAGAAGCTTCTACATGAATACAATTAGCATTTGTCACGGATCAGTTCATCTGTCCAGAATCACTCACTCATTAGAACCAGTTCAACGTTCAGAATGACAGGTGTCACAGTCCCTCGGCCCTCCAAGCAGGGCCTGACCAGGTCTGCCCCTGCCTGAAGAGTGAGCAGCAGCACTACAGCTGAGGGATTAAAAGCAGAGAACACAGAGCAAGTCAAGCAGCCCCTGGGAGGATCACCTCTCTCTTCTTCCCTGGAGGAAGGTCTTCTGTTGCTGTCTAACACCTGTTATTCTCCTGAGGGCTGACAGAGAGGTTAGCAGAGGTGTTGCACACAAACAGAAAAAATTAGGATGTTTTAGGTTTGGAGCTTCTTTTTTTCAACCTGCATAATATATGGAAGAGAAACTGTCTGGCAGCATAACAGTTCCAGAATGGGAGTTGTACTGTTGGCCACCATCAGAGGTCTGATCCACTTGGTTTACATCATCCTCATTTTGTTCCTTTTCTTGTTTGGAGCTGGTGTATCTAGTTCCTAACATGTCTAAACTGCCTCCCAGACCAGCAGCAACAATGACAGGTGCAACCTTTAGTCACCTGGAGAGTGTCCTTCCTTGGATGTCATCCCTCACTCAGCCAAAGGGAGGCAAAGCAGGCAGGGAGGAGTGACATCTTGTGTCAGACCAACAGGCATGGTTGGCAGGGGGAGCAGAAAAACATTCAGGCATGGAGATCTCCTGCAGAGTAAAACTGCTCAGGGCTCTGCCCATGTTTCCTGACAAATCAGTTCCCCTCAGTGCAGCCGAGGTTGTCCATATAATCTCCAATTTATTTAGGATGGAAAGTTTTGTCTGCCTGGCTTGGAACTGTCTCAGTTGTGGATCTGAAGCCTCTCTTCCTTTTAAAACATATTTTATTATGACAGCTGCAGCGGCTGGAACTGGAGGAACATGGGACGTGTTTTTCATCTTCCTTTTCAACACTATCAGCAAGGCAGATAAAAGCAGCAGCGAGTGGTGCCTCTTATTGGATATTCTTCCCTTACCCTTTTGAAGTTTTGCGTGTAGGCACAGAGTAATTATATTGTAACTGATTATATCATAGTGCTACCTGGTGTGGCCTTTTATTAGCAGAGCAGGAAGGACACACGGCCCTTGCACACACAGCCCCCTTCCCCTACCAGCAGCCTTCACGTTGCGTTGGGGCTGTCACGTTCAGACAGTGTAATTCTTCTGTTACCCCAAGGCTGTCAGCTAAACAACTGTATTAATTAATAAGATCATGAAGAGGTGTAGATGAGCATATTTATGTGGACCCCAAAGTGCATTGGTAGAAATGTGAAAGGAGCTAACGTGATGTGTATAAACACCTGCATTTTCCACAGGATTCTTATTTATATCGCATGGATATTGTAGCTTTCAGTCTTTCCCAGGGGCTTTAAATTTACTATTAAATATCAGGAAACAGTCTCTAACCTGTGCTGTATATCTTTACTGAACCATTCCAAGTTCTGGAAGCAGGGGAGTAAATGTGATATTCCCTTCCAGTCTCAGAGGACTTGTGCTCCTATCTAGATGCAAACAGCTAACATGTACAGAGGTGTGATCCAGGCGAGGACTTAATTTATCTTCTGCCTCTGTACCCTCAACACTAACCATGAAGCAGCACCTCTGCACCCTGAATGCAGCAGAGCTTTAAAAGCAGCTGAGCAACAGTGCAGGGCAGCCTTTGTAGCTGTTGGCAGAGAAATACTGACATTAAACCTTTTTGCATTCCAGCAGTTTCCTACAGATAACAAAGATTGTACAAAATCTGGGTAAAATCTTTGTAGCCAAAATCCTTTCAAAAAGCAGAAGTCCTACCCCAAAAAGGAATTAAATCCTTGCTGTTGGGTTTGCATTTCCCCCCCCAGCGGTGCAGATGTGCTTCTGAATAAGAATATCCATCCTGGCTTTAATGGGCTTTAACTAAAATCTCTTAAATATATACCTCCATGCTAAGTGCCCCTTGCAGACATCCCCATATTAAGGCCCTCAAGCCAAAGCTATAAATCACCTAATGAGAGATGCTGTGGTGCATTAGTCTCAGTATAATCTAATTTCACATCTAAGGTATTGAGAGCTGGCTGCTAGTCACAAAATTTGGACAGCATCTTTCGTTAGGGCTTGATAAATCTTACAGATGTGTACGGCAGTGCTTGAGAAAGCAGAGTTAAGGCTTCTTGATGTTCATAAGAGGGTGCTTTTGTTGTACTTTGTTTTGGAAATGAGTGGCGTTTCACACTCAGAACACAAACATGACTTGGAGTTTCAAGAAATTCATTTAGGAGGAAAGCCTAACAGATAATTAAAGCACAGCTGAACTAAGCTTGATAAAAAGGAACCTAATGGTCTACAAATTTCTTAAAGTTGATGTATGCTTCAGCATTTACTCATACTGATGAGCATTTACTCATACTTGTCAAGCTCTTGAAGTCTATGCTATTAATCATCAAGGTCAGCCACCAAGAGAAAGATGTACGACTGAAATCTAGCACATTTGCAGGTAAACGCTTTTCATAGCAAACAAATGATGCAAAAAATGACCCAAATGTGAAAGAACTGAGATGAAATAATGCAATAGGATATCACTAGGGGTAATGAGATGGAAGCACTAGAAGATATTGAGCACTTCCAATTTTTAAATTCAGATTGGACAAAATGTCTATAAAAATAGCCAAAGGGATATTCTTATGCTACTGACCACATTGGATGAATTAAACATTAACCATCGTAGCTGGAATATCTATAGGATATCAGTCTGTTTTCTGCAGTGTGGGGACAGCTTGTGATTCTGAAAGATTTCTTTCATACCAGCACAATGCATTGCACTGAAGATAAACCCAAATGTTTGCTGGATGCTGGAGAAGGTCAGGTCCAGGCTAGGGACAAGGTACAGGCTGCTGTGACAGTGATCCCTGTCTACTGATCCCAACTGCTAAAGGGCAGGATGGGTTTCTCCAGCATCAGAGAGCTTTAAATTGAGACTGGATAACTGGACTTGCCCAGGGAAACTCCTTGCTGTGTGTTGTGTCAGGCCAGATAATGATACCAACATTTTGTGTTTAAAGACAAAAAAATGCTCCCCAGATCTAAATCCTTCAGTTCAAACTTCCCTTCTGCTTCGCATCGACCCAGCGCTGAGCTGTTGGAGCAGTGAAGGTCAGAGTGCCAGACAGGGACTCGGGTGATCAAACACATTTCTTCTGATGGCTCAGTCTTGGCTCCCTGCCACTCTCCAAATCCAATCCAGCTTGTCAATACTCTAAATAAAAGCTAGAAAGGAAAATTAGGCAGATAGTAATTGTGGCTGTCAGGCACCTGTTGTTGCTGGAAGTGGAGACAGAGAAGGCGAGCCTGTTTCTATCAGCTAGGGCTCGCTGCCCGTCCTCTGGTAAGCTGGAAATTCAGGCTGAGTGTCTGTGTTTTACCTGCAGCCTGACATTAAGCAAATTGAGTTTATGTTAGAATAGATTGTGTTGCTGACTTACTGGATCCAATGCAGAAACTCTCCTGATGTAGAATACAAGTAAAATAGTGAAGGAGGTAGATAAATCTGAGATGGAATAATAAGAAGAAAGTCAGTAAGTGTCAAGAACTCCACTTAACTGCCCTTAGATAGCATGAAGGGCTCCAGGTGGAACATGGACATCACTTGATCTTGGGTGTAGTCTTGTTTTAGCTGTGTGGAGGAAAAATTCCAAATCAAAAGCATGACCCCTAAAGGCAAAGGACAGTGAGGGAACAGGTAAGACAAGGAGACTCTGTGGTAGTTCTTGAACTGGAAAGAGCTCAGAACACTGAAAAATATTTTCAGAGCTCTATTTCTTTCTATATTTGAAAGAAAGATAGGAAAAAATAATTGGTAAGGAGGTTTTGTTGTAAAAGATATCTTCAAACACATCAGTTTGGATGTGGCATCTGAGGATCAGCTATATTCCCTCCCAATTTTTATTCCCTTTGGATTTTTTTTCAGCCACTTCCTCATTCTTTCATTTTAGTGAGTCTCAAACCAGACAAACTATTGGGATTGGAGAGACCTGGTGCTTGTGAGGGACAGCCCAGCCCCAACAGCTTGTGACATCAGTGGAAGGTGGAGGGATCACCAGCTGGTGGTTGCTCCTGTACAGCACATGCCTGCATCACCCTGGCTGGCAATAGCTCTCCCTGGGAAGAGCAGGTTGTGCCTCTTGCAGAATAAATCCCATCCTTTGGGCAGCAGAGACGAAAGAGCAGGGTATAGACTCTGAAATCCTCAGATGGCACAAAGTTCCTGCTGCTTGGTGAGCACAGAAGAGTGATAGGAAGCCCTGGAGCACATTAATGTTTCCTGACATGGGAACACTGACACCCTTCCTCCTCGTAGGAGGATCCTCAGAGCAATCTGCCACTAGGATCCCACCACTCCCTTGAGGAGTAGTAGAGGGTGTTTGTAAAGTGACAGATAAAAGGTGTACTCAAGCCAACAGAGCTAAAAACTGCTCTGGAAAGATCTTCCCCTGAAACACTTTTCCTTTGCAGCATGTTTTCTTTAGCAGTTTGAGATGTGAATTTTGATCTTGCAAGCATGTGCTAGTTGTTTCCCAAGCCTCCAGCCCTTGCAGCTGCCTCCTTCCGCACACATCTCCTGCCCATTCTGTCCAGCTGCACTTTGCAGATAAGCTGCCAGGCAGCGTGGCCTCAGCATAAGCAAAATAAATGCCTGTGCTGGACCACAATTTTAGCCAAAGGTAAAGATTCCCTTCCTTGAGGAGCAAGATGTGAAGTCAGGTTCTTCAAACCAGCCCCTGGAGAACTCCTGCATCTCCACCAGCTGCAGAGGAGACCAGGGAGGCTGGCCAGATCACCCAACTCCTTCTATTAGGCTGCATGGGTTGTCCTAGGATCCACTAAAGATCCCAATGGACTGAAATAACTGCCAGGAGAAGCTGGCAGTACAATTTCTCCTATCCTTCCTCTTTGCTCAACCACACAGCATGATGCTGAAAGCAAGAAGTGACCTTGGCAGCTTCCCCGCACCTCTGTGTCCCAAGATGCTGCTTCCTTCCCTCCTGGCTCATGGCAGAGGCTCCAAGGCCAAAGCACCTCTGTGGTGCTGTGCAGCCCAGCCCAGGGTCTGACCTTTCGCACTGGCCATGCTTCAGTTCTTAGGCAGGTGGAAGTGTCTTTCCTGCTCCTTGAAAACCAAATAAGCAAAAAATCGGAAGCAAAACAACAGAAGAATGTTAAAATAGAAATTACTCTAAAATTTTTTAATTTTTTAAAACACTGTGGTATACAAAAAATATCTTTCCTATCCCAATATCTTTCTTCCTGTAAAATTTGTGGAGCCAAAATAATTCCAGAATTCTCAGCGCTGTTTTACTTCGCATTTCATCTGCATACATGAACAGCAATAGCTGGGGATTTTCTCCCCAATTTCTAGCCAAGAAGGAGGTGAAAGCAGTGATAAGTCGCAACAATCTTGTGTGACTTTGGGGAGATCAATTAGTTTACCCCGTGCTTTGTTTCCCCATCTGTCAAAGTGAAGAACGCTTTGCCAAGCCCCAGGAGTCGCATGTAAATAACACCAGTGGCTGCAAGATGCTCAAATCCTGACATACCGACAGTCACAAAAGCTTCTAGATCATTCGTGTCTTCAACTTCAGAAAGTAAAGAAGGGTGAGGACTGACTAGGTGTAAAGCCTGCCAAATGAGACAGAAATTAATACCCTGCTCATTCATATCCTGACTGCCAAACAGTGACAGAAAATGGATGTTCACTAAAGTTGCAGCACGAAGTTTATCACAATTACGTGTTTTTGAGAAGCGACAGAGATTACCAACGCAAAGCGGGACTGTTGTCTAAAACTGGTAAGTAAAATTACTATAATAAATCTTCTGTCACCTGATGAAATACTCTGCTAAAGGTTGCAAACACTGAAGTATTTAAAGAAAACACTATTTTACAAGAAATTGTTGCCTTGACTGCGTGTGAATCTCATTGGGAAATCTGTCATCTTGTTTCTGACATTTGTTCTGTGGAGGGGAGAAAAAAAAATCTGTTAAAAACTGCACAAAGATAAGCAGTGGTAAAATTACCAACCCAGGATTCTTCAATAAAATGCTATAATAAGAAGGAAACAAGGGCAGAGAAGACGACAAACTTATGTAAGTTATGAATCTCCATGCTCTTATGTAGGATGCTACAGCCACAGATTAAACCTATTTGACAAGAAGTCCTGCTTGCCAAAAGCAATATTTTTTTCTATTAAAGGAAAAGCTACTTTGCTTCTCAAGCGTAGCAGCCAGGGGGAAGTTTAACTAGTATGAAGCTGAAGAAGGGAAGCAGTAAAATAAAGCTGATAAGCCTTAAAAAAGGTTGTAGCCAAGATATGGCCTTTTCTAGAGGCTCACATCCATCACAAAGTCAATTTAACGCTTCTTTAAGGCTCTACCTTGAGCACTAAACCGGTGCTGCCCATCACCCATGCTGGGTGAAATACCTGCCGTATTGGAGAGCATTATATCTCATCCAGAGCAGATCTAAGCTTCACCTGGACCTCGGCCAGGACATGGCACCTGATGGGAAGAGGCTAGGTGGTGGAGGAGGAAGCCCATGTTATTAAACCTTGCATTGATGAGGTTTATCTCCCCTGCTGTGGTGCAGGATCATTCCCAGCAGAGTCCTCGTAGGTTATCCCAGTTCCCCCCAGAAGCAAGGAGCTGGCACAGGGCACCCAAGGGCAACACCCAATAACCCAGGTGAGTGAAAGTTCCCATTGCCAGTGGCTGCAGTGGTGCTTTCTGATTGAAAGCTGACAGCAAGCCTTCTCAGGTGGAGAGGGTGCAAATGGATGAGGCTTCAAGCACAAAGCCTGCATGTTTCCACGTGTTGCATTCTTCTCCTTCCTTTCACCCTGGTCTCCGTGCTGCAGGGCAAGTAGCTCACTTTCAAAAGACTCCATAGTGGCTGACTACATAAGTAATCAGGAATTGCACATGGCTTAAACTTCAAGCATATTCCTGAGACACCACAATGAGCAAATACAGATTAAACCCCCATCTAATTACCCAGGGAAGAGCCAGGAGGAGTCACAGTCTCACAGCTGCTTGTTCATTCATTGTCAGGGAAATAATAGGTGTTACATTCACATCCAGGCTGGGATGAAGGCTGAGGGATGGCTCTGCCTCAGCTTCTTTATTTCTGCAGCCTGGATAATTTGGCTTAACGTCATGGCTTTTCATGTTTTCATTAAGATTCCCTTCAGTGCAAATGACCTTAATAATCATGATATTTGGCACATATACAGCATTTCCAATATACAGAAATCAAGGCTTTGTATGGCTTGTACAACAAAGGCAGGCAAGACATGAAGCATAAATGGACAGTCTTAAAATGAAGGGATATTGCACTGTTCGTGTCCAACGAATCTGTCATGAGCAAACCCCAACTCCAGCTAACACTTCCCTTGTTTGCATGTACCCAGCTATTTATTTCCACAGGCTGTGCTCCCACCTCCAAACCCGACCAGTTGCCGGCTGGACCCTGTCTGTTTCCATTGTGGCATGGAATAAATGACATAGTCAAGCCTTTCTGATGAGACCAAAAACCTCAGCCGAAGCCCACTAACTAAGCAGTTTTTAGTAATCACTTCAAATCTTGGTTAGTTGGTGGAGTAATTACTAAACATCATCAGGGTTTATGCTTCATACTGGGCATAATCCTCACACACAAATGCATTGCACCTCCCTGTCTGCTGCTTTTCAGGAGAAATTCCAACCAGCCACTTGAAAATCAGTCCTTCACCTACCATCAAACTTTTCTATGTGTTTAAGTTCTGCTTTCCATGTCTGAGTTTGGGTTTTTTCCTTTCCCCCAGTCGTTTTTCCACATGCTGGAACCCACCTGCAAAGGCAGGCTATCAGCATGGAAGGACAGAAAAATGTGTTTTCAGGATGCTAAAGTATAAATCAGAAATATTTTGAAAAGCAGGCTTAAGCCCTGCTCTCCTGTACATTAATAGCAGCGATAATCTCAGCCAGTGCCTGCCATGTGGTTTTAGAAGTGGGAGTTCTGGATACTTTAAAGAGATACGTTGTTCTAAAGAAATTTCATTTAGAGTTGACCAGCCTGAGTCATGGTTTGAAATGTGGCTTTAGAAACACAAATATATCCATCTCAACCAAATTTTGTCTCCCAGTCTGATGAGAGCACTTTCATTTTTCTGAAGCAGAAAAATCAAGAGGTACAACTAGAGCTGCAGGAATGAGGTTTTGTTTTAAGGGTCAAAACAAAGCTGCACCAGAAATCAATAGGCCTCTCCAATTTAACAGAAAGGAAACATTTTGACTATAGAGAAGTAAATCAAAAGTAAAAAAATGTTTTCTAAATATTGGTCTCAAAAAAACAGTCTCATAAGAACTACAAACATTGAAGTAACACGCTCTGGTCACTATAATAGCGCTTTTTTTTTGGTAAAGAGCTGGCTTTTGTTATGTAACTCAAGGAAAAGTATCCGTGCCACTTTTTCAGTGCTGCTACCAGCTCAGTCAAGGCTCTGCAGAACACTGTGTGCCAGCAAAATGGGCAGAATACTCTCCAGGGACAGAAATGAAATAAATATTGATAGAGCATTTCAAAAGAGTGAATTGAAATATTTTAAGTGCAATACATAGTTGATAAAAATATCTGTATAATGTTTGTTCTTCACACAGCAAGACGTGCAAAGTGCCTGGAAGAATCCAAGAAGACTTATTCTACCCGTTAAGCAACCCCTTATCAGCAATAGCGAGCCTGCTAATGAGACTGGCTCACTTCAGTACTGAAGCAAATTTGACTGTTGAATTTAATAATGAGGCTATTATGTTCCACAGATTGGCACATGCGCATAGAGATTGTTTTTAATATTTCATTCTTTTGCATCTGCTTCTCATTAAAAGCAAAGCAATAAATTGGAGTGAATTTGTCTGCAGACATAATTTCCTAACAGGACCAAAGGCTGCACATTATTTCCATTAAAAGACAGCTAGAGTGCCAGTAGAGGCCAAGAAAAAGAAGATATGCAGAACACACAAACTCCATTGTGTTGTGCTCCAGATGTTCTAGGTGTGGGAAGGACTGCCACCAGCAAGAGATACAGATGCAAGGGACACAGGCAGCCCTCCGTGACCAAAGATCCACAAGGACTACCCAAAACTGAGGTTCAAACTTGATATTTTGATGCATTTCTTTACCAAGAGGGTGGTCAAACACTGGGACAGGCTTCCTGGAGAGGTGGTCGGTGCTCCAAGCCTGTCAGTGTTTAAGAGGCATCTGGATAACAGCTTTAACTTTTGGTCAGCCCTGAAGTAGTCAGGCTGTGGGACTAGATGATCCTTGTAGGGCCCTTCCAGCTGAAAATCCCATCGTGTCCTACCTCACCCTACAATGCTGCTTCAGGACAGGAATAAGATCTGAATGAGTGTGTACATACATGGCCCTCATGCTTTACATCCCCTCTGTGTGAGTGTGCAGGTGGATACCAGTACCTGCCAGCAGTATTGTAGGGCATGTGCCAGCTCACACCGTTAACATCCAGAGCTGACATGGTCAAAGTTGCAGGTTACAATCTTTCACCCCACCTCTCCTGGGAAGGATTAAGCTTTGCTTCAAAGATGAGACAAAAGTAAAAAATATCGGCTGATCCTCACAGGCACTATTTGTCCCTAAGGCAGGAGACCAGTTCCACCAGCACATGGCCACCTCTTTATTGACACGCTGGACTGGTCAGCATTAACAAGTCTGGTTTGTTTTCCTCACTTGTGCTCTGTGAGATGACTCACATTAAGGTCTCCCTGTGGTAGCAGTGCACACAGTGCATCACTGCAGATTAGAGCTAATCAAAGCAACTTTGACATAATCTCAGCACAAAAGATGCAGGATTCTTTACATTTACAAATTCTTTTGCAATACCTCTAACTTCTCTTACTACTTTTTTCCATACTTTGGAAAAATATTTATTGTCACTTCTATTTGGTATTGACAGCAGGTTAAGCACTGTAAAAAATAAAAAAAACACCCTTGCCTTGTGTTTTGTTTTAAGCAGTTTATAGCCTTGCTCTCCAGAGAGTGATGCCCTAAACAAGAGCTGACTGAGGCATGGATTTGTCTGTCGCAGGTAGTACAGCGTGTATGAAAACCTCCCTGGCCTGCATAAAAACAACTCACATCTTACAAGTCTTTCTCACTCAATTTCTAAAAAATTGGTTTAGTTCACCAGAAATATTAGCATTCAGCTTGGAGTATTTTAATATAACATGAAGGAAACACTTGTTTATGGTTATATCAGATGCTAGGGAATGCTGTTACTTCTACACTCTGTGTCTTTTCACTGGAGAGCACTTGTAAGTCAAAGATCATCTTCCAACCCTTCTTGGAGAGAGCAGCACCTTCTGGATAGGAATCCTAAACCATGCAGTATTTTACTGCAAATAAATACTGATTTTTTACAACAAACAAATACTTGATTTTACCAAGTTGCCCTTATTAGCCCTTCTAATCCTGCAACAAATCCCCAAGCTTGTAAATATTTGTCATTAGAGCTTAGGAGCTTTCTATTTAATAAAGCGTCTCTTCTTATTTAATAAAGGCTGTTCTATTAAATGATTTGCCTGTGTTTACATGCGCATAATGAGGAATCTGGCAGAAAACCAAACAACTTTGCAGGCTTGAGATGCTGGCTGCCGCTTACATTAATAACTACAAAATGCAAAATGAATCATTAAGTAACTCACCTCGTTGCTTTGCTTCTTGGTCACCACAGTACAATGAAAAGCCACCCACAGAGGCCACGAGAAACCTGTGGACTCCACCAGCTCCAGTCCTCAGCCCACAGAGCACATTCCTGGCAGTGCCATCTCCATTTCAATTTCTGAGCACCCCAGCAACATCAACATACTTGGGGAGGAAGAAGACATTTATACAGGACAAGTATTTTGCACAGCTAAACCCTAAAGAATTATGGTGAGCTTTCCTTAGAAGACAGCTGGAAAGGGCTACATGCTCCCTACTAAATGACAATAATAGTGTCACTGTTGCAGTGATAGAAGACAAGAAATTTTCACAGAAAAATCAGTCTTTTCCTAACAGCCCCAGACTCCCTGCATGTTGTGCATGATCCTATCCCTGGCTTGGGGTAGCTATGTGATGTAGAGTGACAGAGTCTTTTATAGAAGTGCTGCCTGAGGGTCAGGTGCATCATGCAGAAAATTGTGATAATTCAGAGAAATACCTTCACCTGAGCGACAGGTCTGCAAATCACCTGGGTTTCAAAATACAGCATCTCACATTTCTCCTAACAGATGCAAGCACAAGGTTAACAGAAGAAAGTCCTGTTCTGAAGAGAATATGCTGCTTAAGCGTTGTCTCTTTGAAAGCAAAGCACCTTAATTAAATGAAAATGCATCTAATTATGTTTTATTACAGCCTATCAGAAAAAAAAAAAACTATGCAAACAATTCCAAACACAATACAGAGAAGTACACTGCTCTAATACAGGAAAAAATGTGCACATACAAATGTCTTCCTACAAATATTCTGCAGTTAACCATTGGCCACCTCAAATGTTTCTCCTGTTTCATCACTTTGATGAGATCCAGCAGTTTTTTGGAAAGGATTTGCTTTGCAGCTGAAATACTTCATTTCAGTGTGATGGCAAAATTCTCTTCAAATGTCACTTGAGTCTCTGTGAGAGATTCTTACAGGGTGCCAGTTAAAGACTATAGAGAAGAGCAGGATGTGGGTAAAATTATTTTAATAAATTATTCATATTTTATAAACTGTGGTCCGCAGAAAGCTTATAGAATCAGAGCTCCAGGGCCGTTCCTGTCTGCTCAGTACCACTTCTGCTGCTGGGGAGTGATCTACAGAGGATAGGAGAAGGAGGAGGGACAGGGATGGTGGGGAACAATGGCACATAACACTGATGTGTCCCTCCAGCCAGCTGCTGGCAGGTTACAAAACCCTTTATCACCAATGAACGGAGCAAAAAGCAGTTTGAATACCTGCCACTGAGGCACGTCCCAACAGCAGGAAGGGCTCACTGGTTTTAGCGTGGTTAAAAAAAGGGCTCACTGGTTTTTAGGTTGGTTAAGAAACCTGAATCCCATCCAATGAAGTCCTCCTGAGGGAAAATGAGCTTCTCATTGAAAAACTACAATGCCAGAAAAAAATCAGCTGAAACACACAAGATGCTGCTGGTACAAAGTGGTCTATGTGAAATTTTGCCACTTAAATATTAAGGCTAGCGATTCCTGTTCAGTGCTGGGAAAACTGTACTCCAGTGTCGGCAAAGAGTAGTAGGTGGGTTCATTCAGAGGGGAGTAAGCTCGGTGTAAAGATACACATTTCTGTCAGAAGGATTGGGCAAAAATCAAGGCTTTAATGACAGTTTGTCTACCAGGTCTAGGGCTGAAAGAACGAGTTTGCTCCATGGCTATTGAGAAGAGCTGATTTGAAAGCCGTGGAAAGAAAAGCAATTTTCTTTTCCAACCAAGTTGCAAATAGCTGAGCTCAGTCAAGGCCATGATGAGCAAACCCAGTCCCTTAGCCCATGCTTTCTCCTCCAAGAAGGCTTCCAAGAGGCAGAGCAGGCTGTCAGTGCATCACCACAGTGGGGAGTAACCCAGAGCTGCTCACTAATGACCAACTGGGAAGATCTTCACGCATCTCTGCCGCTGGCAATTCAACAATTTGACAACAGATGGGCCTGTAATTACAGCCCATTTGAGAGATTTTTAATGCACTGATTTGAAAGGCATTGATTTTTCTTCCTCGTAAGAAGAATGACAAAGAGAAGCAAAACACCTCAGCCTCACCGAGATTCCTGATGCCTGGCTTTTCACAGCATATTCTGCAGGCAAAGTGAAAACATTTGGCTTCAGCCAACCGAACTGTGGATGCAGTTGAACAGAGTAACTGTCTTCCAGTTGGAAGTTGAGCTGAAGCATGTTTGCTGTGAGCTTCAAAAATGCTTGAGCTGAATGCAAGCCAATCAAAAAGAAAAAAGAAAAGAAAAGTTTCTGCTGCATGTGGAGGTCCTGGGGGAAGGAAAGATTGGAAACTCAACCCGATGGCCATGGCCAGGGCTCATGAGGTGGAGGGGTGATAGATATCTGTAGCCAGTGTAGTCTGAAGCTTTGAACAGTGAACGGGAGAAAATGGATCCATTTATTTCTATGGCAACATGAATAACTCAGGACTACACTACAGCCTAAAATCTCAGCTGGATTTGAAAACTCCAAGTGATGAGCAGCCACTCTCATCCAGCAAGCTCGATGATCTTCTTTCAAGGTAACATGCTAGAGCATACCCCATATATTTTATTTTTCTTAAGATTAGTATAATTCAAATAAAATGTTTAAAATCTTTAGTGAAAAACATACTGTAACCTTCAAGTGGAGGCCAGAATTGAGTCTTGGGAGCCACAGCTTCACTTGCTGAATCTGTCAGTGTTGCAGCTTGCTGGGGTGGGCATCTTCACAGCATGGCCATCCTGCGCTCCAGGGAGGCTTGTGAGGATGAGGGACAGACATGTCTCCCAGCCCCCACTGGCTGTTTAATTAAGAACACACTTCTCCCTTAGCCAGTGCCTCGGACTCCCATTTTTTAAAATATACACGTTTACCACTTGGGAAAATATTGAAGCACCAAAGAGTCGACTTCCAGCCTGGCAGAGTCATGCAGCCTTGCCTGCCTTTCAGTGCTGATTTCATTGGATTTGACCTTAGTCCTCTTGCGGTTATGAAAAGTCTGGGTCTAATCCTTAGCATACAAGCAATTTTTTAGAGCAATGACTCCAGAAGTGAACCAGGAGAAAACCATGCATCTCCTGTTCCTTCTTGGAGTCTGAATGTGACTTTGAAAGGTTTCTTTGCTGCACTACTTCAGTCCTTCTGACCAGGGGCAATCCAAGCCTAGGACCCCAGTTCCAACACCCCCAACCAGTGCAAATCAGCCTTGGACCCCGGTCTGTCACTGAGACGGTTTACACATGGATAATTCCTCCCTTGCCAGCAATTGGTCTCTGTTCCCTGCTGCCAGGTTCAATAGGAGAGGCTGCTGATACAAGTTCCCCGGGAGTTCTTCCTTCTAAAAATATTGATCACAACTCAGCCTTTCTGCCTCAGCTGAATTTTGACAAGGCAGTTTTGAAAGCTCGGGGGGAGCTCCCCGTGCAACCTGTCTTTACAGCTCCCTTGGAGCTGCTGCCTCCCCCATGTTACACATATGCACTGCTTTAAAATGTATTACTACCATTCCATTTGTCGGCAGTTTCATCATCATTCAGCATTACAGTAGGAAATGCACCCTTCAGGCTTTGTGTTATGACACAGAATTTCTGTCTGTAACAAGGAATAGCAAAATAAATAGACTTGTATCGAAGTTACAGCTGTCTGGGGGGTTGTTTTACACGAAAGGTAGAGCAAAGCAAAAGAAAGCAGTTTGAGGCTTTTAGCTTAATATTAGATCTCTCCCCTCTCTATAACCGCCATGCAGAAATGTTAAAGATATCTAGATTATACAGCTATGAAATATTGCATGCAACAAAAAGGACGGACCTAGCAGAACTGAAAAAAAAGACTGCTGTTGTGTGCTTGTCCTCCACACATCTCATTTGCCTCACACATTGAACCTCAGTGCCACAAATCTGGGCCATCACCCACTCCACGTGCCTCCAAAGGTCTGGGTGCCTAGCCCATGCTGCCGGGCATCTGTGCCCACGCTGTTATTTTTCCTCCCACGTTTTTTCTAGGCTTGGTGTAACTGATCTTTGGTCTGGGCATGGGGCATTAGCCATTAAAAGCATGATAACAGGTAGTGCTCTCAGATAGCCGTGTGTTCGCTTCCTCAACCCTGAAACGGAGCGCCGCTGTTGACTGGAGTGGGTAAAGAATTCAACAAGCCTTGAGAGCTTTTAAAAATCCTGCCTCTCTCATAGCTTCTTTAGAAGAGCAGCACTGTTTTCTTTAGGGAAACTTAGGGACCAAGGTGTTTTCTCAGCAACTTCTTTTATATCACGAATTATAATAAAATGCTCATAAAATATATGAGGGTAATTCATTAAATTAGCCCTCTTTTGATTCAAGCTGATATTCACAGTGGGGCTATTGTATCGCATTATGCTTGGCATGTTTTCAAAGAAGGTAATCAAAATCTCTTCTTCTTTTCTGTTTATCATCCCGACTCTATTTTTATCAGATGACTCTCCCCATTGTCATGGCAAGAGCGGGATGGAGTCTTAGTTCAATTTAGCAATACATGACCGTAAATACATCAGCAGATTGAATTAGAAAGCGACATGCCAAAAGCAGCTTTCTCCTTCTCTTTTTTTGCATTCACACATCTGACTCAATCACAGATCTCTAATTGAAAAGCCTCAGCAGTGGATTAAGATCATATACATTATTACGGAGCAGGATGCCCCGTGCATGCTGATGGGAAGAGGAGTGCCTGGCGGGGCCGGAGCTGCACGGCCACCGCTCTGTCACCCCTGGACACGCGTGGGGGCAAGAAGGGGGCTTAGCTGGCACGGGCCAGGGGTTATATGGATAATACAGAGGGAGAGTGCAAAGCGGAGAGGGGCTGTGTATGACTCTTATTCCACTTGTTGCATTTGAAGTGCAACACATTTTGGGCTCTTCCCGCCCAACAGAACCCTGGTGAGTCACTGGGAGTTGAAGAGGGAGTAAATCCAACCTCAAGTTTAGCCTGACAGCCTGGATATTAAGCCTGGCATCTTTCCACCAGCTGGTAATGGTAGGGCCTGATCCATAGCCAGCTGGAGTAAATCATCCCCAGGTGGGATTCAGCCCCCGTTCCCCACGGAAAGGCAGGATGCCGAGTGTGACCCTGTCACTCAGTTTCCCTCATGCTGGGGGACAGAGGTGTAAACCCGCCGTGGGGGAGACGGCAGCCCCCCGCTGGCCCCGCGGAGCCTCAGCGAGAACCCGCGCTGGGGGGGGGGGGGCGGGGAATCGCTGCCAGCCAGCTCGCAGGAGTCTTTAAAAGGACTTCTTGGAGCTGGAAGAGAGCCAGACCAGGGGAGGAAATGCAGGGCTCCTGTGAAACCCCCTCCCCTTCTCCGCGGCTACAGGGTGGGTGCTCCCAGCCCCTCCCAGGAGCAGCCGCAGCCCCCGCACCCGTGCTGGGGGGCTGCCGCCCCCTCGGAGGGCAGGGGCAGAGCAGCGGGACCGGCAGCTACAGGGAGGCGGCCGAGCCAGGTAAGGACGGCCCTGAGCTTGGGGAGGGGGGCACGGGACGCCGGGGGCGTGGGCAAAGCATCCCGGCGGAGGGCTGCTGCCTCCCGCATCGACGGCTCCCTCCCTCCGCTCAACTTTCTGCAGAGTGGGTGGCCCCGGCTGTCCCCTCCCGGGCTGTGCACCCTCCCCTGGCGCTGCTCCGTGCGTGTGTCCCCGCCGGGAGCCCCGTCCCTCCCCCCGGGAGCGGCGCCGTCCCCGCCCGCCGGCGGAGGGGAGCGGCGGAGCGCGGGGTGCGCCCCCGGGGCGGGGGGCTGTGGCCGGAGCAGCTCGGCAGCCTAGCGGCCAGCGGGGGGCTTGGTGCCTTCACCCGGCGGGGACGCGTCCCTGGAGCTGCAGGTAATCATCGCCGGGGGGGGGGGGGGGGCGAACAAGGGAACAGCGAGCGGGGCTGGGGGGAGCTACAGGGGTAACGGAGGGTGAGGGAGGAAGGATCGGGGCAGGCTGAGGCTTTGCAAAGCGCATCCCGCTTTGGAGGGCTCTCTGGGAGGAGTGAGGCACCGGGCGGCACAGACCGCCCGAGTTTGCCCCTTTTGGGGGGGCTTTTGCCGCTGGAGAGCGGGGTGACCCCATCCCGGCCGGAGGGATGCGCGGTGTAAGGCAGGAGAATCCTGCGCGGGGCTTTAAAGCGGCTGCTTGAGGAGGAGGGGAAAGGCACCTGGGGAGGGGTGCGGGGGCACAGCCCGACCCGCCACCCCACCCGGCGCTGCTTGAGCTCCGCCGTGGCCCGAAAAGGTGGGAGAGCCCTGGGTGCTGCCCAGCCTGGTGGAACCAGGGCACAGAAAGCCATGGGGGGCTACAGCCGAGTGCGCAGCGCTCCTTACAGATAAAACACGGTGTGTGTGTGTGTGCGCGCAGAGGGTCGGATGCGCTCCAGGGGGGTCAGCAAGAAGTGTACGGTCAAGGTCGAAGAGGAGTCCTGGGGTCACTATGGGGCTGTGCTGGGGGTAACACGGCGTGTCCGTGTGCCTCGCTGCAGCTCCCAGCATCCACAGGACCGGGCACAGCTTGTTCCCAATCGCACTGGGAAGCAGGGAAAGAACAACCCGGCTCAGGTGTTTTGAACTTGTAGGCTGGCGTTGGGGTCAGCTAGAGACTCTTGATAGTTGGGGGGGGGGGGGGGGGGGGGCAGGGGAGACATGCAGGTTACACCAGGGAGCCAGTACTTGGGGTGCTGGGATCAGTCTTGTAGCACTGGTGTTGGGAATCCCAGCTCCTGCGGGACCCTGTCACCAGGGCTCAGCGGATCTGCACTGCTGCTGTGGGGTGCACCCCAGCTAGAGACCTCGCGCCTTGGGAGACACCCCTCCCTGAGGCTCCTCTCCTGGAGCTGCTCCTCTTCTTAAGCAAAAGAAGCTGTTACTGAGCGATTCCCAGCCTGGGGCTCTCCTGCAAGGGGTCCCCGAGCCAAAGGGACCTGGGAGTGTTTCAGCTCTCCCTCAGCCTGGAAGCAGGCACTGCCTGGCGTTAACTGCTCCTCAGCTGAACTGTCTGTGAAGCTGTCACATCCCTGAGATCAGTTGATATCAACGGACTGCAGAGGAGGGAGGGATGGAGAGAAAACATTTTGGTACCCCCCTGGTTAGAGCGATGCAGCTGCGCAGCCCTTGGAACATCGCCCCTGCGAGTGCGGCGGTGCGGGGTCTGCATCCCTCTGGCTGAAGATGCTTAAATAACTGATCTGGGAGCAAAACCAGCAGCATGTGATTTACACCAGTTTGTGTGACAGGACCAGCTCAGCCAAAGTGAGTAATCTCTGAGCATAACAAAGCCTGAAACATGGTTGGGGAAAAAAAGTATTTTGTAAATATTTGGCAAAAGCAAAAGTGTTTTATGGGCTGTTTGTTTGCAAACTAAAAATAGGATGAAGTTATCAGGTAACAGCTCTGCAGAGTGCTCTGAGAAACACGGTGCAGGCTGGTAACAAAGTGGTGCCAACTTGAAAATACAGTTGCTAAAGATTTTGATAGTGCTAAAACTGGCAAGACAATATTTAATTTTGATTTCAGTTGATCAGTTCTAGTACCCATAGAGCTAGTCAAAACAGAAAACCATTTTAGTGCAAGAAAGTTGTTTTGCTATGTCTGCTGTAGAGAAAAATCAATCTCTCAATTTTTTTTTTTTGGAGTGAGAAACACCCTGAGAAATACCAAATGGCAGGGTTTAACAAGGAGAAAGCTCCCACCTGAACTGAATCCTTTTGCTTTTTTTAGCCCAGGTGGTGGAATAGAGGAGGGAGTGGGGACACCCAAAAATTTTGTACATGAAATGATTCTGTGCTCTCCGGGAGCTACTGGTTTAGTACAAGAACATTATAATAACCGTAAGAAGTTGAAGCAGGGCTTGGCATGATGCTGCGTTTCCCTCCTCCTCACATGGAGCCTTGCCTGGGTGTTTGCGTTATTTTGGAGCTGCTCTGGTCACACCAACCTTCACACCACCGCCTTCCCCTCCCTGTCCCCCTTCCATCACCAGCTCACTCCCCCTCCTGCGGCACCAGCCCTTAGCTCTGCCTGCTCCATCCATACAAAGACAAAGCCTGAGGCCCCACAGCTTGTAGCTGAAGAAGCAGGTGATGAACACTCATCCCCAAAAAGGGCAGATTTACTAAAGGACCAGAAATGGTTTTAGTAGATTCGTTACAGCAAATTGCTCCACTACCACATTGCAGCCAAGTCCATGGGACAGGGGGAAACCCACAAAGTTCTGCTGTTATGACGCGCTTCTTGGATGCTTATCCACGGTGCTTTTCTTCCCATTACTACCAAGGCCATCTGTTACAAAAGTGTATCTATCTGGATTAGCATTTTGTCTGTTCCCACTAGTTATTCTGCACCTGGAAGCAGTAATCTGCCGTTCTGTAGTAATTCTCTTCGCAGTAATTACGTGTGATGCTGCATAAGAGAGAGTTATGATTCCAATGGTGAATAGGCAGCTAGATCAAATCTTGACTCATTAAAATTAGGTTTCTTTATGTAATTCCTTTTTGATCCCAGCTATACTCAGCCACTCTGATGCAATGCACTTCATAGGGTTATTTTTGCTTTACTATTTTAACCACAGCCAGAAAGAATTTCAATCTTGATCTGCCTGGACAGTTTTAAGATTTGTTTTTATATTGTGATGGTGCTTCAGTCACTGATGGGCCACTCTGTGCTGTTAGAGGGAAACCTTCTCTTGTGCCCAGCAAAAGCATGTCTGTTAGAGAAGTTTTCACAAAGGAGCAGAATGGTTTGTAGCATAACATTGCTTCAATTTCTTCTCTCAACTTCTCTTGGACAGCTGCAGTGGATGCTTTTTTTTTTTTTTTTTTTTTCTCTCCTCCCCAGGGTGCTGTTCTGTAAAAGGAGCACTGGGAATTACACTAGTGATGACTCTGGATCTATGTTCTTAGCTACTTAGCTTGTCCTTTTTGATTTGTGTGTTTTAAGCAGAAAGTGCATAATTTACGGAGTATACCAGTATGATGACTTGGAGATCAAACACCAAAAGGAAAAAAAATCTAGATGAAAGTCCCCTAGAGGTGTGTTTTTTATTAATCCATTAATTAAGAATACCAAAACAAGTGTATAAGTATCAGTCAGCATGCCTTAATTGTATTTAGTCAGCCTTTGTTGAGGTTCACGGTCATTAACTGCTACAGTGGCAATACCAGTTCAGGCAAAATTGTGCTAGTGAGGGGCAAGCTACCAGCTAGACAGAGGGAAAAACGATCTATGCTCATCAAAGACAGCCAGGAAAACAGGCTTTTGCAGCTGTTCAGGGTTTTTTTGTTGTTGTTGCCATGCCATAACGAATCCCAAAATACCAGTGGCTCCAAGGCAAAGGCAATGAGGTTTCAATGGCTTAGTGGATAAAGCAATGAACGGGGGCTCTGGAGATCTGGGCTCAGTTTTCAGATCTGGACAACTCTGAGCACATCACTTCCCCAGCCAGTGTTTGGGAAATGTTCTGATGCTGTAAGCTCCTTGCTGGCGCTGCCAGCCTGCAGGCTGTCACCAAATGAAGAGACTAAAGACTTCATGAGAGCCTGAGCACATGCGGCTCCTTCTGAATCCACCTGCTACAGAAGGGAAAGTTCCAAAATTCATCCAACGGAACAAAAAATCTGAAAGTAAAGGTAAATGTTCACATAAAACCAAGAGAAGAGTTCCAAAACACTAAAGCCACAGAGTGACAGCCTGCTGAAGTGTCACTGACTCCTGGGGACAGCACAGCAGCAAGCAGAGACCCTCAGTGGCTGGTGAAAGAGACCAGAAGAGCTGTCCTCCTCCATGGAAGCCACACAAAGGTCCCTCAAGAAAAACCTTTTCATTCACCAGGAATGTCAGCAATGGGTGGCTGGTAGAGCCTGAAGCCCTTTGCAAGCAGGGATTTTGTGCCATGGGTTATCTTCAGGGTGAGAAGAAATCTGAGAGTATCCAAATAAAGGAACTCCTCTTCCTCACTGCTCCTCCCAAGGCTCCAACTCTAAATGCAGTGGAAGGAGCAACAGGCTCCAACTTACTGTGAAATTTCTATAGTCGCCTATTTCAAGGGTAGGTATGGTGGGGGAAAAGGAGGTAACTTTAGACGAAAGATTTACATCCTCATTTTTTGCAGCGCTAGGATGAGAGCTACATGTGACTGCATTTCCTGAACTTCCCCTGCTGAGTGGTAACACCAGGTCTTTTTCCCATCCTCCTATTTTTGCAATCCCAGAACAAAAATTTTGCTTTTTGGCCCAGATTAGATGTTGCTGAGCTAGTCCGGACTGCTCCTGGGGAGAAGTGCCTTCCTATTCTCAGCACCATACTCTGTCCCAAAGATGCAGTTCCATGAATGAGTTTATAAACACCAACTGCCCCATCCCACCACCCATTTCCTTTATATTTTTCCCTTCAAAGAGACTAGTTAACCAGCTGGGTCACACAGCATCTGGGTTGCAGGAAAATGCGATCTCCCAACAATCTAAACCCTCACAGCCCAGGAGGAGTGTGCAGCTGCTTTGGCTTCTCTTCCATTTCCCCCACAAATAATCTGCAGTTTAATACAACTCAGTATTTTAAAATTAGTGTCAGAACCAGAACTGGAGTTTGCCTTTTCTTGCATAAGCACTAATCCTATCCTATTTATTTCACAAGTTTCTCAGCTGACCTCTCCGTGCCATGTGCTGTCAGGAGCTGTGCCCGTGGCTGCAATTTCTAAACTCCAAAAGCCACGGTATCATATTCGGAACCTGCAGTTCCTCCCTGACCCTTTCTCGTCTCCATCTTCAAGCCAGCATCTGTTTGAGCCTTGGGAAGCTCCCTCAGCTTTACCATCCCAGCCACCCTTGATTTCTGATTTCTCTGGTACATCTCCTCCCAGCCACAGAGTTACATGTGAGACACCTACTCCCCATCTGCACATTTCCAAATTGGAACAGCATATTTGTGATTACTACTGGTAGCTGGAGGGACTTCTACTCTCACCCACTGCAGTTTTTCTCGCCCAAAGAGGAAGCATGGTAACCAGCCCGTGGAGGTGTTTGCATTCCTCTTGGAGACAAGAAGCATTTTTTCTGCTTGCATGATACAGGATTTTACTTGTGCTTCAAAGGCATGGGTGTGATGTGGGCTGGGTGTTTCTGAATCCAGATTATGTCCCCAGATTATTATGGAAACCTAACCGAGTGATGGGAGCAGAAGCTGCTGGGCACATCCTGCTGGAGCACCTGCACCACAGTCTGTGGTCCAGACTTGGAGTGATCTTGGGCCAGATTGGTGCTTTGAATCTCCACTCTTTTATTGCAGATGCTTTAAACTTTTTATAACGGGAAGCTTTATAAACACCTCCTTAGACCATGTTCAGACAATGAAAAAAATACTCGCGTGAATCAAGCATGCTGCAGAAACAGAGCGTTGGAAACTTTCAAACCTTGGCAGATTGTCAAATAAAACCTCTTCTATCACCAAATCCAATCAGCTGTCTGTGTCCTGAAGCTGCTTGCTGCAGTTTGAATTTCTTGCGGAAGAAAAGTGTTTCTTAGACAAAAAGCACACTTTAGGGTGAGAGGAGAGGGATCCAGAAACGCTAACAGAAGAATCTCTTGAGAGATGGAGGAGAAACAGCTCATTCCTTTCCATCGTGGACTTCACATCTGTGTGCACGTGGTCTGACCCGAGGGACAAGTGTTCTCAGACATGGTCCTTTCCATCTCACAGTTCATTCATTTTTATTTTTTTTTTCCCTAGGGTTTTGTCAGTTATTAGAGGGTTTTATTTCCCCACCTACATAGCTGCCGATGTTCCCTGGGGCTTCTCAATTGGTTCTGCCAGGCTGTAAGTGGCATTTGAATATATCAAACTGAGACTGTTTCTATGTAAACAGGGAGACCTGTGAAACATCATGGTGGAGCTTCAGATACAAAAACCCAGGAACTATCTTTGGTTCCGGATTCTGAAAGCACTCAGAGCTTGTATGGGAGCGTGGTGGGGCTGAGTCAGTCGCTAAGCCTCTCCAGGCACCCTCCGCTAAGCAACAGCAGAATTGCCCCAAATTGGACTTTAAAGCTTTCAGCACTAATGCCAGGGTTCTGCTTTCAGTCTCGCTCTGATGTGCTGTTTGGTCAGAGTCTTCTGAAATTATTGTCTGATGTTTTCGGTATCAGTTTTTAGACAGCAAGCTAGGAGGGAAGGTGGGTGCTAGATTTGTGTATTTTTGTGCAAGTTGGGAAGCGGAGGGTATTAATCGCCCTCTCCTTGGTTTCGTAAAAGTAAAATGTGTGTATGACAGGTTACAGAAAGTAAGACAGTCAAACGGTGAAGCTTGCTTGCCAAGTGGCACAGGAGGTGTGCAAGAATTAGCATTTCTCATCAGCAGAGGAAGGACTGGCCTTGTTCCAGCCAGCATTGGACCTGGGCAGCCCACATGCCTGGACGTTCAGACTCCTTTGTTGCAGGAAAGCTGCTGCCTCTGACTGGGAAGTGTGCTGCCCATCACCCTCTGCCCTCACGTGGTGGGGTGCGTGCCGTCCGACTGCCGTGCAGCCTCCCATCTTCACAGTTACTCCCAGTCCTGACACCACTGCACGGAGCTTGACAGTTAAATGGATACCACCATCCACTGGGATGAGCACTTGGGCACTCTCATTGTGCAGTTCTTTTGCTCAGGCATTGATCCCATAACATCTGCTAACTGCATAATGCAAACACAAGTTCTGATTACAGATAGAGAATTAAATGATGTGTAAGGCATCTACTTGGAATTCACTCTTTCTCTCTTTTTCTACCCACCCACCCCCCCTCGGCCTTTTTTTTTTTCTCTCTAGGAGCAAGATGCCCGTGAAGTTTAATCTCTCTTAGCTTGAAAAGAAAAACTGAGGAGGAGAAGTTATGGATCCTTTGTACTTCACCAGCACATTTAGCACAGAAGCTAGCTCTAGCGATGTGAATTCCTCACTGCTGACCAATGTGACAGAGAACAGGACACTTTCAGAGCAGCCCTCGTTCAAATACATCCACAAAGTCCTGATTCCCATCTGCTACCTCCTGGTATGCGCAGTTGGACTCAGTGGCAACACATTGGTCATTTATGTGGTTTTGCGCTATGCCAAGATGAAAACAGTCACCAACATATACATCTTGAACCTAGCCATTGCTGACGTACTCTTCATGCTGGGCCTGCCCTTCCTGGCCACCCAGAACGCCATCTCCTACTGGCCTTTTGGCTCCTTTTTGTGCAGGCTGGTTATGACTGTAGATGGTATTAACCAATTCACTAGTATTTTTTGTTTGACTGTGATGAGCATGGACCGCTACCTGGCAGTAGTTCATCCCATTAAATCAACCAAATGGAGACGTCCCAGGGTGGCCAAGCTCATCAGCGTGACTGTCTGGACATTCTCCTTCTTGGTGGTGCTTCCAGTCATCATTTTTTCAGACGTGCAGGAAGACTTTCACACCTGCAACATGAACTGGCCAGAGCCTGTCAACATCTGGTCAGCAGCATTCATCATTTACACGTCAGTCCTCGGGTTTTTTGGTCCTTTGTTGGTGATCTGTCTCTGCTACTTGCTGATTGTGATTAAAGTCAAATCTTCGGGCATCCGAGTCGGGTCTACGAGGCGCAGGAGATCAGAGAGGAAGGTGACCAGAATGGTGGTGATCATTGTGGTGGTCTTTGTGTTTTGCTGGCTCCCATTTTACATGATGAACATTGTCAATTTGATATTTATACTGCCAGAAGACCCTGTGTTAGTAGGGGTTTACTTCTTCGTGGTGGTCCTGTCCTATGCAAACAGCTGTGCCAACCCCATTCTTTATGGATTTCTTTCTGACAACTTCAAGCAGAGTTTTCAGAAAGTCCTTTGCCTCCGAAAGGGCAATGGTGTAGAGGATGGTGACCCCATTGAACACAGGCAAGAGAACAGCAGTCGCTTGCAGGAGTCAATGTTGACGCAGAGAAATATTGAATTCAATGGACATATGCAGACTAGCAAGGTCTGAGGGCATGGTTTGGTACTGCAAAGTTCTTGTAGACCTGGAGAACTTGGGGACTTAAAGGAGAGATGAATTCATAGCAAAGCTAAAATCTGGAGACTTACAAGCTCAAATAAATGTACATAGACTTCTCTTCACCCCCCCTCCCTTTCCCAGCTAAAAGTGTTACGGGCTGTACTGGGCTGTGTGAAGCTCTTATGGTATTCTAGGTAAGCTGGACGTGTGTTACCACTTTCTGTACTCTAGAGAACTGATTTACCGGTACACGCTGCTGGCTTTGTACTGCCCTAGTGATGCAAAACAATACTAAACTTGTTTTAACTACCTGGTTAAGCAGAGTTTATGGCTGCTTTGCGCTGTTGGGATCAGCTCAAAGCAGGAAACAGCTCAGATAATACCTTTGGAAATCTTCAAGAGGATCTCTTAAAAGAAAAACACTACTCCTTAAGAGGAAGTTTCATACAAAAAAGGCCACAGCACTGATCTTGAAATTGTGTACGAGCCATGGTTACAAAGTGCTGCAGTCTATTCACACTGTTTTACTGTCGTTGACCCTTGTAAGAGATTCATAGTATTCGGGAATCTTTCAAACACGATAAGAAAGGATAAAAACAAGACTAGGAGAATATCGTTGAAAGGATTCAATGTATTCATAGTACTTTCACATTCTAAACCAAACTGCATATAAAATGTGATGTAACCACTTTATTATTTTGTAAGTGGCACCGATCGTGAAGTCCTGGAAAGCTGTTGTGTATATTTATTGGATCTGAATGTAAGTATGGATGTGAATATAAACTGTATTTTTGGAAATTAAAACAAGTTCAATCCCCTCTGACTACCCATTTCGTGGCTTTGCCAAGCACTGTCAGGCCCTGCGCAAAAAGGATGCAGCTGAGTCTTCGATGCATTTGGTGCAGCATTGTAAATGCAATACAGTTTAGTATGATTGGGCTGAGTACAGGGAACTATGGGGCTCTGTTCTGCTCAAGGACCAAAAAGAAAGTCTCTGTGCCTTATGGTGCTTGGGAGCTCAGCAGATACAGAGAGAGAAAATGATTAACGTGAGACCATATAGCAGGATGAGGGGAGCAAGGATCAGCACCCAGACCTGATTCCCGCCTTGCATCTGATCCAAGCGTACTTGCACTGTAAAGTGAGAACTCTTCATACATGAAAAGGAAGAAAGCAAATCAGATGTTTGCTTTAATCCAGGCAGAAGTTATTTATTCTCTTTAGAAATTGCTTTCTAATGTCGTTGTCACCCACACAGTTCAAACTCCTTCTGTAAGGACATTTGTTTGTATGTAATAGCAAGCAGGACAGGGGATGCAGAAGGAGAGGGCATCTCAGCTGTCCTTCCAACCTTTGGTGACCTTCTAAGGGATGTGGCTGAGCCCCAGCCCAGCAGTGAATATCCACCTGGTATTTGTACAAGCAAGGCACATTATTCAAGTACCTCTAAACAGCATGATGCTGACGTGGCTCACCCCTGGAGTGCAACCTGGAGAAGGGTGGACAAGAATGATTAGAGTGAGAGACCCCGTGTTGAAATTACTGAAGATTTGGGCATTGGCAGCCTTCCAAACTGGGATCCAGCCTGCAGCCCCCTCCACCCTACAGCTTTGCAAAGGCTCAACAAGCTCAGCAGAGCAGCCTGAAGATGTTGTTTCGAAGCCAAGTTACCATTTTCAGCAAGTCCACAGCAGCATTTTTCCATCAGTCCTTTTGGCCGAGGGCTTCAGGACTGCCTGGGAGCGGAGACCGGTTGCTTCTTTTGACTGTCCTTCTCAGGAGCTTGCAGTTCCCAGTCTGAACCTGTCCTAACATGCACCGTTCAAACTCCACTCAAGTGTTAGGTCACCTGTGCCATAAAGTGCTAAAAGCAGGTCCGATTTGTTAAAACATGTGGCATTGTGGTACACAAATACTTCTTAAAATGCTCTGCAGGAGAAGCTAAATCCCTGCCCGTAGACCTGGTCACTGGGCTGCTTAATAGGCTAAAACTGACCCCAGATCTACCTGCCTTTCCATCAGCCCTAGCAGGCAAGTTCCTTTTTGTTTTGGATTTGTGATTATACCAGAGATATTTCTAATTGACGTCTGTCTGAGCTGGGAAAAGCATGTGTTTCTGTTCAGTGATATATATATATATATATATATATTGTGGCTACCACGGGTGGGACCCAGCCAGCCCGTATATCTATCTTCACTTCAACAACCATAGTGGAGGAATGAAAACAAGCTCTTGGGAGGGTGAAAACTGAGTAAAAGCTGTCCATCCTTCCATGCTGGTTCAGGAAAACATTGTGCATCTGCAAAAACAAACAGTAAAATTGTGTTATGTCCAAAAAATCAGCCTGGGGTGAGAGGTAGGGGGTACTCCAGGGGGGTTCCCACAGTGGACCACAGAGCTGGAATGGTCTGTGTATGAAGAATGGAAAAAGCAGGACAACAGCCAGAGCAAAACGTGTTTTATCCCATGGGCTGACTTCAGCCAGCAGGACCTGTAGCTCAGGGTGGGCAGAGCTTTCTTTCCCACCCAAGGGTGTCCCCTCTCATCTGTGCAGGGAACAGTCCTGCCTGCGTTACCACCAGCCCTGAGGACCAAGTACACCAGGCAGGACAACAGCCTGAGCTAAAAACCTTCGGGCCTTAAAACTGCTTACTCCTGATGAAACTGTTTTGCATGAACTCATAGGATGGACCAACTCCTAAATAAGTTCTTGCTCCTACCCACTGTTGCTGTGTAGGTATGCACCGTTGTCCTTCTCCGTGCCATCATACGTGGCCACATTATGTTCCCCAGGCACAAGAACTCACCAGATACAATGAGAGACAATTGCAGGATGTATCCAGAGCCTGGTCCTGGTACATTTAGGCTTCTTGCAGTAACAGACTGTAGCCCACCTTCCATACCCCTGCACTATACCATGGCCATTAATTCAAACTCACAGCACAACCAGATTTACATTGATTAATTAAGTCATGCAATATCTATGATTTCTGGAATTATCAGGCTGTTCCAGGCATAAATCAACTCTCTTATCAGTTCTTGAGACACGTGAAGTAATTAGTGTGGGCCTCTATGTCATCTCTGCCAACTCCATCTGCCTCCAGTTGATTAGCCAGAAGTTCTTCTCCAGTGACAGAATTAGAAAAACCCATTTTAGTCCACAGATCATTTTGCAAGCAGCAGTAATAATTAATGCTCTCACAGAGGGATGGTGCCCCACGTATGCAGCATTGGTAGTTTCTTCTGCAGAAGCGCAGGGATGCATAATTGAAGTCAAAGTGTGTTGCTGAGTTCATCTATGCCATCGTCCATCATCAGCCTGATCCTCTGGAGCAGCTGAACCCTTAAACACAGATAAAATTAGCAGAATGAAGAAACCAGAGGCTCATCCACACTAGCAGCAAGGCTGAGCAACACTGGTTGCCTCACCAGCTATATGCTCTGCTAGTATTTGCTATGGAGGTAGCAGGACACAGTTGTGAGAAGAGCCGAAATGCCAGGGCAAGAGTTAGGAATTTGCCCCGGAGGCTGTGAGACTCTGCCTACCTTGTACACCACCTTCTGTATCTGTAAAACTGGGAAGAACAGTGCTGACCTCTGTCATACAGCTTTCAGGGCTGAAAGCAGTACTGGGAATAAAACCTCAACCCTTATAATTTGCTGTCTCCTACCAGTGTGCTGGGAGCTCCATAAGGATCAGAGCTGGCAGTCCTGGAGAGAGGCAATGTATCGGGGACGGAAGTGGAACAGTGTTGTCGCCCATCCTCACCAGTATTTTCCTAAGGCTGTCTGAGAGGACTGCTTGGGTATCTCAGTCTTCATTTTTAAGAGAAATCATTTCACCTGGGGATTATAAAGTATTACTGATAAACCTGAAGCAAGTGCACCCACCTGCCTCAAAACCAGCAGTTCATGAGAAACCTTTGATATGCTTGGGACTGGCAGCAGCACCAACAGAATTAAAAGGTAAAAGGAGCAACAGGCTCGTCCTTTGCCTTTTATATCTTAAAATAAGCTTATCAGTGGGGCAGAAACCAGCGTATGGCATAGAGAAGTTGTGAGTTGGGTACTGGTTTGCCAGAAGCCACCATAGGACTCAGAGTGGTGGCTTGAGGACAGAGGGTAGGTAGCAAACCCAAGGTGTCCCTCCAGACATTTCATCCCAGGATCAGAAAGCCCTTTTAGACATTGTTCAGACTGAGGTGTATCAGACCCACAGGGACTGTGTGAGTGTTACTTTAAACAAAAATAAAACCACATTGCTAGAATAACCCACAAACCTAGAGATTAAGCAATATAACGAGAAGCAGATGGAGGAACAAACCCCAAAACCGAGGAAAATAGACCCCTCCCTTGGTGGATTAGGTAAGAACACAGAAGAACTGAAGAATACTCACAAGACCAACACTTGAGTAAAAACTGGCAGAGTTGAAATATCGATGATTTCTGGCTAACTTCTTGTTTGCTGTTCAGGGCAAAAGCTAATATTCATTTCAATCCTCTCTGAGCATGCGAGAGGGCTAAAGAGGTGTGATAAATGAAGATCCAGAGTTTTATTGCTCTGTCACGTTAATCTGGTGCACTATCAGGGGACACCAGTGCAACAGTAATCTGGTGCATTAGGGACACTCTTGTTTTTCTTTCCATGATGATTTTATAACATGCTGGAAAGAAAAGCCAACAGCATTTCATGCCAGGACGCTTCATAAACATTAATATTGTGCTAACAAAAGAATCATTTTTCACCACAGAGGAAGAGTTTTATTGCAAACTTTAAGCTCTTTGTGTATCCGGAGAAATTTCTCTGTTCTTTTCTGGGACTCCAAGTCAGGTGAGCAGGTATCATGTGGAGTTACCACGTGCTGATCATCTAACATTGTCTTCAGGCTTCTGCTACAGATTCTCTTCACTATCCTCTGTTAAATATTCTAGACAAAATATACAATTTATGCATCAAATGAACCAAACGCCAAACTTGTTTGTGTATCTTCTGGATCCTAAAAAGTCTTTTTTTTCAAGTAATTTGGCTGTGGCGTATAATGTTAGCTCTTTGGTCTCTCACGTGCCGCGAAAAGCCTACCCAAGCCCACCTCGCTGGCTGTTGCCTCAGCCCCCAGCCCAGTGCCCTGGTGGCAGCACTGTCCCTTTGGGGACACAGAGGCTTCAGCCCCCTGGGACATTGGGGCTGCTACACTGGCATGTCCAAGCTAGTCTTGGAGCTTACTCCCATGTCAAGACTGAAGAGAAGTGGAGCAAATCAGTGCTGATTTCAGTGTGAAATCAAATCTGCAGTCCATGCTGAAGGGTCACACCTTGCTAATCACCTGGGTTTTTTAATGGCTTATTTGGTGCTCTGACCACAAACCTATCAGAAAGACAGAAAGGATGCTGAAAACCACGATCTATCTGCTGATCAAGTCAGGGATCTTTTTTTCCCCTTGATTTCAAAGGAAACTGGTCTTGATAAAGCACTGAAGATTAACTCCTTGCAGGAAAGAATGGCACCAGAACACAGAGAACTTGGAAGTGTCTGAATATCTTTCTGATTCCTCTCTGGACCTACAGCAGGGCAGCAGGACTTGGCTTCTATTAATTTGCCATTAAAAAAAAAAAAGCATTTTAGAAATGTGTGCAGCAAGTACCCATGAAACTGAAAAAAAGCTTTCTGTTAGGCTAATGACTGATTTGTTTTCTAATTTAAAAAGGATCAAAACTGATTTTATTTACAAAGCAGACAGTAATGGTCACGCTCCAGTGAATGAATAAATGTGCATTTCAGAAGGAATTGTTGTTTTGCAAACACATTTAATTTAATGCAATATATTCCCATAAAAACAGGGGAACTAATGAGGAAAGAATGACTCTGCCCTGCCATGCACTCTCTGTGAAGAAGTGATGGGCTTGTGCGCTTGTGCTTACAGTGTCAGCTTAGGGCTCCACAGATCTTGGTTCAGTTCCTAATTTTAACCTTACAGCTTTGATGTGAGGTAGGCCGTGATTCCCAAAGTCTTCTGCCTATGAAACTAACCCAGTGCTTTCTTTCTGACACCTGTCTGACATGGCAGAGAGATTTGAAAGTCCCATCCCAAAGTGCGTGTTCGGTGCCAGCACCACAGAGTTTACATCGGTTTTATTGAAGTCTTGCAGGAATAGTCACTTTTTATGAAAAGGGTAAGTTCTGGTGCATTGATTTTGTGTCTTTTTGACATAAGTCTCCTTTCCCTTATTCAGGTGGGGTTTTTGCTGGTAATGGGCAATCAGATGCCTCTCATCGACAATGCATCTCCGGAAAATTTGCAGCTTGCTCTGGGCACGGTGAGCCTGCTTGTCATTACCCTCTCCAAGAGGGACCACTCAGAAAGAAAACTGGGTTTCAGTGTGGCTCTCTTGGGACAAAGAGGATTGAATAGATCACACAAACCAGGCCTTGATGGACCAACCAACACGGTAACACACCATCCATCAGTGGCACGGCCAGGATGATGATGCTAAGCCGTGCAAAGCAATACCCCCATGAAACCTGGGTAAGTACTCAGTGTCACAGACACCAGACACGTGCAATACTCCACAGCCACAACAGTCATTAGGCAGACGGTATCTGAGTTAGATACTCTTGCCAGCGCTTAAGGGTTGGTTATGTATGTATGTGCGGCACAGGCTAGAAATAATATTCTCACTTATGGAGAAAATGCAGGTAATTTGTACAGAGTGACAGAAGAGGAGGAATGAAATCTGGGTAAAGCCTTGGAAATCACATCTCGGAAGCACATCAGGGAGCATTTCAGCATACAGCATGGAGCAGGGTCTTTGACATCCTGAATCCTGAAATAGGAATGAAACCCAGGCTGCCGGAGCCTTAGTCCTTCTGTACCCAGACTTGCCCTTGATATACACTCTGCTTTATCTGTCGTGGTCCATGTTTGATCACACTCAGCCCCGTCTGCAATTTCCCTCCCTATCTCTGAGCCATGAGCACATTTCCTGCCCTCCAAGCAGACCGACGTGAGCAGGATGCTGCTGCGCTTGGTGTGCTGAGGCATTCCATTCAGACCTCCTCAAAACCCCTAGACTTGTCTGAATTAAAATCGAAAAGAAAAATGAAATCTTCCTTTCCTTCTCCCTGCAGATTGCCAGTATAACCAGGCATTTTTGGCTTTTATAAGAGGTTTTGCATCCAACATCAGTACAGGCTTTACTCTTCAGTAGTCTTTCTGGAGATTTTCTACCATCCCATCTTTCGGAGCAAGGTGAGTGTCACCAACAGGGCCACAGCACCAGAGACCTTCAGTGGATGAGTTACCAACCTGCTTCTGCCAGGTTGTGCTGATAGCTGATTTCAAAGTACAGCCCATGGAAGGATTCTGCCAGGGCTTTATAACCAACCATGCCTTATCTAAACAGTATTGACTGATTTTGTTCTCTGCCAGTTGCTAATGACTGGCAAATAAAAGACTGACTGTGCTGTGAAAATACAGAAAGGATACTGCAAAGTGGCAGTATAATCTACGAGAAGTATGTCCTTTCTGTTGCTAAAACAACATAAAAAAGGCAGGGAACTGGTTTGTTTCCAAGTTCTCTTTCTATACATTAAAAAATTAGGCATGCTTCTAATTTGCATTAGAGCAGAGTCTCTGGTTAAATAGATTGAGCAGGGGACGCAGCAGGTTTTCAGCCAGATTGACTCAACCGATCTCCTCTCAACCCAGACATGCCTGAAAAATATGGGGCTGCTCCCTATAACAGGAGGCCAAAGCAACCAAATGAAGCTGTGCTTTCTCCTGCCCTTGAGACAATCCAGAGTCACTCTGCTCAAGCCAATGGTCCCTGGGGTCTCACTGGAAGCAAAGTGTCACCAACCTTAATGACTGTAGTCAGCTCTCCCGGTCTACAGAGGACACCATCCTTCCTGCTGTTGGCATGGTTTGCTGTGGTGGAGCAGCTGGAAAAGGTGGTACATCTGTTCTCTGGGTGCAACCCAGTCCCCTGCTTTGGACAAGTCTTGATTTGCAAGAAGAGCGTCTGCACCCTCTTACTTGGTGTGACATGACCGTTGCTAGTGGGCCAACTCTGGAATTGCCGGTGCTGTAAGCCCACATTTTTGTGCGCTGAGCTAGAGGAGATGCCACACTGCAAAGCAAGATGTGTGATGGTTTGTACCCCAACATCCAGAGTTTTGTCTGCTTGATGCACTTTCTCTCCTTAAGGATGTAAAACACAGTGAGGAAAAGAGCCTAAGCTGAAAGGGTGACTATTGCTCTGGCTAGACCGCAAGGCAGGTCTCACCGCAGCTTCCCTGGTGGCTGCAAGCAGCAGTGGCTGCTGCCATGCACCTGCTGAGGAGCAAGATGGATCTTCCACTGCAGCCCAGGCGCAGGAAGGTGATGTTCTCCTTAGGTGGTACAGTCCCTTTCACCTTCAAGGGATCAGGAGTGTGCTGGGGAGGAAGAGAGGCTGGGATCAGCTTGGCCCCAGCTGTGGTACCTTTTGGTGAGTTACAACTGCTGCAAATCATCCCCAGCTGCAGCACTGAGGTGACAATCAGGAGAACAGAAGCTGACAGTGGATAATGACTCTTTAGACATCAGAAAGCTGCAAGTATCGAACAACTGGCATAGCAAAGCAGAGGCCTTTTAACTAAGGCCAGAGACATGGCAGGCACCCGGATTGGGGGAGGGGGAGGGGGCTGGGCTGCCCCCTCCGTGCAGACTCTTCCCTGCCACCGTGACCTCTCTGCCTTTCAGGTATTGCTGGGAGGACCAAAGGTGCGGGACATGATCAATGACTGTCTCTTTTCATTTGGCAGAACTGTGACAGTGAATAAACACTACCTGCAGTTAGGTCATCCCTTTAATGAATTAAACCATTAAGGAAACAATTAAGAGAGGGAAGCTTGGTTTGAGGGGTACAAGACAACTGAGACTCGGCAGGCTACTGCTGGCTGGGTAACTTTTGCCAGCTGATGCTTCTAATTGAAACAATTATGCATAACTTGATGAGGGACAAAAGGGCTTGCAAAATTAAAGGGGTGGCAGCAACAAGCAGGGCCATGTCTGCAATGATGGATGAAGGGGGGAGGGTGTTCTGGGATAAAGGGAAAGTTCTTGCAGATATTTTCAGCTGCCAAAACCAAAGAAGTGCTTTCAGATCCAGCTGCCATCCAGTTCAACACTGGAAAGAAAAGTGGCTTTACACTTTTCTCTCTTCCCCCATGATGTAGTTTCCCATCAGATGAAAATTAACGAGGGCTGTGACCCAATCTAGCCATTTCCCACACTGGGTAACGGGGGTCAGGGTCCCTCCTAGAAGCTCAGGTGGGAGACAAGTGTAAAAATTCAAGCCTGGGGCAGTCAGGTTTGCTGAGAGCTGGGCTTCAGGTCTGCCTGCTAAAGCAGGCTTCCAAAGGCTGCCCGGTTAGGAACAGAAATAGATTATTAATTTCTCTTTCCCCCCACAATGACAGAACAAAAGAGAACACATTTCCTCTCCTTGGCTACCCTTAACTATTTCAAGCTGAGCCGCAGCACTGAAATGCCCCTGTCCAGCCCAAAGGCATTTATATGCAGCCGCTGTTCTCTTCAGCCTTTCGCTCTGCTGCGAGCAAGATTTATGCTCCAAAGGATGATGAGAAGGGGCATATTATTAATCATGAAATCCATCATCTATCCTGAGAACCTGATGGAAGAGGTCCCACAGAGATGCTAGTGCTGTCTCTGCCAGCTCCTGAGATCACTCCCAGGAGCTTGGCTGATGTGCAAAGGAGCTGGCTGGCAAAGCACAGGCGTGCGGAGCACCTGCCTGCACGGAGCACACCTGCCACATGCAATAGCAGGTCAGGGCTGTCCCACGGGGACCTCAGCCCCACAGCCACTTGGGCCACCTACAGCTGCCAAGAAGTTGGCCTCAGTCCCTCCTCACCTGCCTGTCTCGGGCTGGCAGCAGGCGATGCAGCTCCCTGCAGCTGCAGCAGCTCAGGGAGCCCTCCACAACCCATTTCGGTCTGAAGCAGACAAGTTAGAAACTGCCTTTTGCTCATCTGAGCTCCAACGAGCTCACAGGTTTTGCTTCATTCATGTGTGTTACTTTCCATGTTTAGCAATAGATCCATCAGTGTTGTCACAGCTCTTGGTCACACAGCAATAGTGAGGATTAGCCACCCTCTCCCCACCCTCAGTTTAGGGTTTGGTTTTGGGTTTTGGTTTTTTTTTTTTTAACTCATTTCTGAGTATTTTCTTGGGTTTTCTCCCTTTTGATCATGCACTAGTTGTACAAAGGTGGTGTAGTCAGTACATGGTGAATTAAGCTCTATTCCTCAGGTTACATCCATGCAAATCAAGAGCAGCAGGAAAACTGTCTCAGACTTTCAAGAAAGGAGAATTTGGCCCTGGGCTCAGTGAAGGGGAGTAGATCACAGGAATTTTAGCGAAGTTTTTTGGGTTTATGGCAGGAAGGACTCATGGTCTGGCACTAACTTGTGTGCCAAATCTATTAGGTAGGGTAAAAACAGATGGGACCATCCCACGAGACTTGTCAGCCCACAGAGACAACACAATTGCACCCAGCAGGAGGTGTAACAGGAAAAGGCAGAAGTGCGAACTGGTCTGGCATCGTTGTACAACCCCATCTAAAGCCTAACTTAGCCATCATGCTACACTTAGCCATCATAGCCACAAGCAGCCACACGAATCCAGCTTGGCTGGCCCATGACAGTAGTTCTACATTTCTGGTCAATATCGATGTAACTACTGATTTACAGCATTATTTTTCATTAATATTAGTGAAAAGCCAGCTAGTACTGAGCGTGCTCATTGCTGTAGTGCCTGTGCACCAGGAATAGTGCTCCTTGGTGCTGGGAGCTGCACCAGCACAGAGTGGGGCCCCGAAGCGGGAGGTGATGGAAGCAGAGGGCACCCCAGGAGGGCAGGGCTGCTGTATGTGTGCACCGCACACACGCAAAAGCATTTGGCCTTTACCTGTAAAAGGTGTAAATGAGCGAGCATGTGATGAGGGATGGGGATGGCAGTGAGACAGGCAGTTCCGAGGACTCCTGTGGCTTGTACACATTTCAGGTTTTCATCTCTTTCTTCCTCCGTCTCCACACAGCTTGTGATTAACATCAGTAACCTCCCGTCAGCTCGTTCTATATGTGCATAGTTTATAAGGCATGTCTCGAGATTCTAGGTAACAAAACAAAAATTGCTAAACCCTCTGCCTCACAGCTCAGGCTGTTTTGCACAGAGATTTGGGAGAGCTGGGGTGGTAGTGTGGGAGCCAGCATGTTAACAGTTCCCACCTCAGGAGGATATTTGTGGGCTTCAGGATTTGACTCACGGGGTGCGATCCAGTTGTCATTTTGGGATGTGTCCCCCTCAAATGCATCACGCTGCTCCTCCAGCCATGCCTCTCTGCACCCTGGCCTTCCATTCTTTCTCTGTCCCATCCTCTGCCTCGTGGTCCTGGATTTGGCTGCTCTATGGAGAGAATAGGTGCCTGTGTTGAATTTTTTCCTACTCCTTGCTGTTGCCTCCTGCTTGGTCCCAAGTTGTGCTACCTTCATCTGCACTGGTGTCACCTAGAAACCCCCAAACAGCCCAGTTCTCCTATTTTCTCTCCTGCCTTTCTCTGATCTCCGGCAGAACCAGGGGTCTGCAGCACCCAGGCACCAGCTTTGGGGCAGGGAAGGCCACCCTTCCACATCAGCATTGCCAGAGCCAGCGCTTGGTGTCCAAGGTGGTTCTGGATGCTCACAAGTGGGAACTGAATTTGCAAACCCCTGAATACATTTTTTTTGTGTGAAAAACACCGGCAGTGAAACCGCAGGCAGCTCAGCATCCATGGGAGGCACGCTGGAGACCACAGTGTGTGGCTGGGTAGGTGACACCTGAAAACCCAGCTCGCAGGGCTGTTTCACCACCATCGGTGTGTAACTGCTTGTGGATTTTACCACCCACTTACCTTGGCTTGATTTATGAATTCAGCCAGGAACATCGTCTGCCTTGGCAAGAAAAGGGATTTCAATAAATAAAGATGTATAGGAAAGAATTATAATCTGGCATTGCATTAGCAGAGCAAAGGTTATTTCTCTCCTCCCTCTGTAGAATGTTATCATACTTGGAATTAACCAAGAAAACTTTTATCTGAAGGGAATAGTGAGACACCTGAAAATACACAGCAGGGCATGCACCGACGTGGGTGCACAGACTCTGGCTCAGTCTGGGTGACCCTTGTGTGGGGCTGCCCCCCTCTAAGCTGCTGTCTGAGGCAGGGCTGAGACCCACCTGGCAAAAACAGGCAGTAGTTATGCTCATGTGCTGGTGTTCCTAATTTTGCCATCCCTCCTACCAGCAAGCACAGCCTCGGGGGGGAGCATCAGAAATCAATCGGGCAAACAGCCGGCTACTGTCAGCCTGGAGTGTGGAGCTTTATTGCAAACCTGCAATTGCCTGGGCTCGGAGTGTGCACAGCTGTTGTGAAAACAGCTGCTTATGCGAGGGCTTTAAGCATGTTTAGGGGAACAAGGAGAAGAAAACAGCTTTTTGTGCCTTTTAACGTTTGCCTTCTAACAGAATAGGGAAATATAAGCAGGGTTTCCCTCCGGCACAGCGATGTACCTGATACCACCCGCTGCTGCAGGAGGGAAACTCGCTCTTGCATTATCTTGATGGTGGAAACTGTCTGCCCTGCTTTGATTCACTTTCAGCCCTGTTTCCTCTGGTCCCCAGTCAACATTAATCTTAATTATGTCTCAGCTAACAAGCCTCTAAGAGTTTATTAAACAGGCTTTTGTATTCCCTAATTGAAAATCTCAGCGCAAAGTGTTTTAGCACTGCTTCTGACTCCTGTGCTGCTTTGACAAATTGCTACGAGAGGCTGGCAGAGGGGAGAGGGACGGCAGTACGGCTCCTACAGCCGGCAGGAGAGCTGACGGGGGAGCTGGGAAGCTGGTCCCAAACACAGTGTTCCTCTGGGGAGGACACTGGTATCCAAAAGGCCAGTCTTGAAAATGCCTGATGTACACACACAGCTGCACGCGACCGCTGAATGTCTCTAAAACAGAAATGCAGGGCTGCCAGGGGCCATGTGAGGGTTGGAGGGCTCTTCACATCATGAAACGTGTCCCAGATCCCATAGTTCCTGGCAGGAGTAGTAATGTCCTGCAGGGATCAGAGATTTCTCCTTGATTGCACTTGCCTTGCCTTTCCTTCAGATCAGACCCAGTCCAGAGACACCCACAAGCATTCCTGCACCTTCCCCCCACTCCATCACCTCTCCTGCAGCTTTGGCCTTTTCTTCTATTCTCCTCATCCTTGGATCTGTTTCGTCTCTATCTTAATCCTACTGACTCTGCCCTGCCCCTGGGAGAGATCTGCGGGCCTGACCTGAGCCCTGTAGGGAGCTCTGTCCCAGCACCGGCCGCAGTCATAATGTCACATCATGTACCAAAAGAATTTACAAATGAAGTTGGTCTGAAAAGGTATCATTTTGGGTCCTGGTTTTGAACAGGGACCAGACCTACCCCAGCCCTGCTCCCTCTATCCCTGGGTCAGGATTGGGACCACAGTTGCCAGAAAAGAGATGTTCCAGCCAGAAGCCTGCGTGCCAACAATTTTGACGATAATGCTGCAATGCATCATATTTAATGAGCAAATTTAGGGAAGCTTTCAATGCATCAGTTTTCAGATAAGACAGCCAAATGACCTTTCCAACAAGCAACTGTCCTGGGAATTTGGTTTCGTAATGAATGCCTGTCCCCAGCTGGGGTTAGAGGAGGAAGCACAGCGGCAGCTGTCGCCAGGAGTGCACGCAGCCTCTGCTTTCTATTGCCAGGGAGAATCCGGCCCTTGGCTCAGCCCTGCCAGGCTTTGAAGCATCATCCCTTCAGCGTGGCACAGGTAAAGCAGTTCAGTGTGAATCTGGCCGCTCTTTTCCTGGCCCAGGGCTTTTTTTCTGGGCGCAGCTTTGTTCCTTGCAGGTCCCCTCCACGGCTCCCGCAGAGCGTCTCCCCCAGTGCCATGCAGCCATTGCCCTGTGGGATCCTTTCCTCATTCCAAGAAAACTTCTCTCACACTCAAGTTGTGCCTTTAAAAGCTCCACTTGCTCTTTCTCCAAAGCCTGTACACTGTTCTTGGGGAGACACGAGTTTCCCCAGCAGCTTGGAGGTGGATTTCTGAGGAACTAGGCAAGCTGACAGCATCTCTGAACACATTTCATCAAAACATGTCATGCTGCGACAAAGACTGACAAATTCAGATGAAAATCTGTCCTCCCAGCCAGCCATTCCCAGAAAGCAAGAGACAGAAGCGACACTCCCCACTGCAGTTATTTTTTTAACACATCTCAAATCCAGTCAGCAAGCCTGAGGGATTGACTGACATTATTAATACCCCGACAGACAATTTTTCAAATTAAAACTTCCTATTCAGCTTTAAATACTCCTTTCTTAGCCAACCCTTTGATTCATTGAAGTATTACTAATGTTAGCTCTTCAGCTGCACTACTGAAAACAAAAACCCAAACATGCATGAAGGTCAGGGAAGCCTTGGCCTGTGTCTATCTGACCTTCACAAATTGCAAAATGTATTTGTTTTTTTCCATTTCTGTTTAAATCCCCAGTTAGGAATATTCATTAAGATTTATGCAGAAGTCTCAATAAATGGATTTTTCAACTGCTGGACACCCAAGTGCTTTGCTGGAGTATGTGTGGAAAAGTAAAACAAGCAACAGCTGGGATAAAGGAGTATCTTTCTTAGGCATATGGCAATAAAAATGTGTGTAAGTGAAAGGGAAAAGTCACATACTCAGTTTGCACAAGTGGCATTTGCAGAACACAGCAGTTCCAAACGGCAGCTCCCAGGTGGGTATCTCAGAGGGGTCAGGAGTGGCATGGGATTAATGTGCTTCACCGGTGACTTCTGGGTTTCAGTAGGGTCACAACTGACTGCACTGATGTCAGGCTCGCTCTCTGGTGGCTAAGGGTTGCAATCCCCAGCCACATACCCAAATCAGAGCCTGAGGCAGGAATATATCCACAGACCGATGGATTTACACAGGAGTAAGAGCAGAGCCTGGGATGGTATTTTTACTCCTTCCCTCTTTGAATTGCAGCTAAATGTAGTCTAACTTCTGAAATCAATATTGCTTATGAGCACCTTAATGCAAACCTCCCTGGGACTAGCACCATCCTAAGAGCCCATCTGGCAAACCCACATCTCTGCTCCCTGAGGCTCTGCATGCTGCTGGCCCCAGGGACTGGGTCAGCACTGGGATCCAAATGTTTCCTATGATGCACGGTCCTGGCACAGCCTTGAAGCGTGCAGCAGCATTCTTCAAAATCGTGAGGCCATGCTAATGTGCAATCGGTGCCGTTCCCCTGGTCCTCCTAACTGCCTGTTACCTTCTGCAACCAGAAAGGAAGGAAAAGTTGCTCATTTTATACTTCTGTGGTTTGTTCCCAGAATGGCTTATCCAGCTCCACCATCTCAGTTACCTGAAATGTCTTAGTTGGTCACCCCAGCCTGCACTTTGTCTTCATGTCACATCTATTCCTGCACATTTTTGTATTGTTTGAATAATTCCATCTAAATCCAGCCTTGTTGCTATGAGATGGATGATGCTCTGGGGTTTCTGTGTTCTCTCGCTCTTTAGTGCTGTAATCTCATAACACTTAATCCTCTATATCTCTTCATCTTTCCCTGAAAAGTCACTAAAGGTGAAAGGTTTCTCTCCTTGCTCTCTTACCATCTCTATATTGAGCCTTTAAGCTCTCAATCCAGCTTTCTGACCTCGAGCAACAAGTTATCCCAAACATCAGATGTGTCATGTTCCCTTAGCCTACTCTCCGTCTCCTAGGATGAACCTTCAGAGTTGCTGTACTATTCTGGTTTTTCCCAACATGGGAATGGAAAAGCAAGAGCCCTTGAAAGAATTGGGTGCTACAGGGGATGTACAGTTCTGCCCTCTGGTGATGTGAGGCCAAGAGATCAGTCTGCATCTGAGTTTGACTCAACAAGCCTCCGTGCTGTGAATGTACGGACAGCACAGCCCTGGACATGTAGCACGGCTGTGGTCTTGGAATTGCCATCAGGGACAAGTGTTTCACTGTACCTCTTCATACGGTTAGGATGTCCCTCTGCCAGGCAGCCTGAGGTGCAAACTGTTGCACCCGGGTTTCATATTCCTTGTGCAAGTAAAGGTGTTTGGATGGGAGATCCAGGTGTGCAGCCATCACTGGTCCAGAGTGCCTGCTTCCTTGTCTTGGAACTCCAGAAGGAGATTTTGGGCTTCCCCTCCCAGTGCACCAGGGGCAAGTCCCACCATGTCTTTCTGTGGAGAACCTGGAGAAAAAAAAAACAACCCAAATTTTCCAGCTCAAGGTCTTAATTAATTATGCCTTCCTGGCTTTTCCCAGAATAACATCCTCTTGTCTTCTTGGAATTTGAAATGTGTTGTGTCCCTGTGTGGGGAGTATACAGCATGCCCAGAAAGCACAAACAAAACCAGGGTGGAGATGCAGGGCTCTTAGCAACACCATGTAAAATGTCCAAGGCTTCAGAGGTCTAGGTCCATCATCCAAGTTCACCATCCTTTCAGACTGTGCTTGGCCATGATATCTAGCCCATGAACCTGTAGCCACCACAAAGTAATGAGTGGGATCAATGGACACATATGGACTCAAATTAATAACATGATGTGTTGCATGGGCTCTGCCTAGCACCTCAGGCTGACACGTGAGGCATGGCCATCACAAGCACCTCGGGGCTGCAGCAGCTCCGCACAACAGGGGGGATCATGCATGTCGCACCCAGACTTCTCTGCAAACCTGCTGCTTCTAACCAGCACAGCAGAGACAGGTAGCACACGGCGGAGCAGTGTCATGTCACAAGGAGAAATGTTGGCTCTGAAGAGATGTGATGACAGTAGCTCCCGTGGGCTGGGGGAGCTAATTGTGCAGCTTTCAGAATTAATGTGAGCATTCTGCTTTCCTGTTTGCACCACGGTGAAGCCTCACACCACAGGCTGTGTTCGCTTTCTGTAGCCACATGTGTGAACCCAGTCCCATATGCCAGGTGACAGACAGAGGTCTGATGGGCCTCACATCTCAGCCTTGCAAATATTTTATTTTTTGGAGTGCACGTGCCTGACTACTCCAGACAGGAATCAGCACAGCAAAGTGCCATTTAAGTAGAATAAATCCATGTCACCAATTTCTATTTGGATTTCTCCAACACCTGTAAAATCTTACACAAGATGCATCACATTTCTGACCTGAAGTAGCCAGGATATAGAAGTGGAGCTGAGCTGGAACATACAGACCAAGCCAAGCAATGTGAATAGGGGGTTCCTGCACCCTGAAATGGTTAAGTTTAGTGGCAGGGTAACATCAACCCTCCCTCCTGGTCTGGGATCCTTGACCAGGTTCTGCAGTGCTGGTAGCCAATATGATAGATACCAGCTAAAACCAGCAGGAATTTAGTCTCAAATCACTCTGGGCAGTTCATGTAGGTGAAATTCCCTGCTGTGCATGAGGCTGGAGTGAAGTCTATGAACCACTTATGTCTCACAGTGACAGACCTGATGCTGGCTGGCTGCACGGGGGTGGATTTCATCCTTTGTGAATCCACTGAGAAATTTTCCAATAGGATATCAAAACACCTCCATACTGTTCAGTGAGCAGGAGCCAGCATCGTTAGAGATGCACTTAGCAAAGAGCATTCACAATTTCCAGAAAGCACAAAAAAAGGTGTGGAAAATGGAACTGTATGAAAAGCCCATACACAAAGCTGTTTCCCCCTCTTCCAACCATGCTCCCTCCTCAGCCTTTAAAAGGTGCAACTTGAAAGCTGAGACTGATTCTAATCATCTAATTAAAAAGCTGAAAAATTTCAAAGCACAGCATATCCTGCACACCAAGATAAAAAAAATACAATATTCTCAAGATTTTTGACCATGCATCGCCAACTCTCCTGTTTGGTCTGGACTGGGGAGGTCTTAGCTTGAGGAAAATCATGGTAAATCATTAAAAAAGTGAGATGCATATGACACGTAGCAGAGCTGGCTAAATTCCATCTGACTGAGACAGAGCAGACTATGCAGTTGACCTTCGCCTGTGGCTTGGGGTGTGTATGTATCACCCAAGCCATGCAGGGCACTGGATGCTGTGGCAGCTCAGCTGGCCCAGCCTGGAGGGTGCTGCTGGTCCAGGGATGGGCTTCAGGTGTGCAGAAAGTGCATGGAGGCATCTCTCAGCAGGTACAAGCTACATTAATTTTTAGCATGACAAAACCAGAAAGGAAAGAGTTCTGCAAAATGTAGTTAAGAATTGCTCTGCACTGATTTCTTGATGTCACATGGATTAGCCAGTCTGGGGACAGCTCAGCACACACCTGGACTTCTCGCTTGGGCTCAGCTCAGCACTGGGAATAACCTGCTCTGCAGTCAGCTGGGCTCAGCCAAATGGAAGGGGAGGCCCAAACTGCTGTGAATGCTCCAGTTCAGACACTATCTTTTGGTATTTTCGCCAATAAATCCACATAGCCTCTTTTGTGTCAAAGGCATTATTTCAGCTGGGATATTTTGTCTTGCCTGGCTGCACCACAGGTCTGAGCCTTAATAGTGATAGACACTAAAACTCACTGTAATTGCTAAGTTCTCATGAAGGTAAGCGCCAAGGTGAGAAGCACAGTAGGAGCTTGCACACACAGGCTGTCACTGATACTCTTCCAGTCAAACTGAATTTCAGAGGGAAAGAAAAGCACAAATTTGTGGCACTTGACAGTTTAGCAAGTGTCATTTCCAGTGAGTAACTATCACAGCAGGCTCAAGGATCCTGAAAGAAACTCCTCCTGCAGCGCAAAGCTGGGGAAGCATCCCTTTGCTCCTCAGCTTGCGATGTACTGTCGCACCCGAAATCCTCTAAGGGCCCTTTTCAAGTAGTTGTTTGCATCAGGACTTACTGCGCACGAGCCACGTGGCACAGAAAGCGGTGCTGGTTTTGTTGGTTACAAATGTGAACACACAAACTCCTTTGCTCAGCAAGCAGCTGAGGCTGCAAGCCAGCAGCTGTGGCTAGGAGATTACAGGACACTTCCTGAGGATCCAAAACAGATCCCAGGCAGAGAGCACTGAATCCTGCAATTAGCTTAAATAAAAGCAGGATCCTATTCAACTCAAATCATGTTGGAACAATATTTTATCTAGTGCCAGGTGACAGACAGAGGTCTGATGGGCCTCACATCTCAGCCTTGCAAATATTTTATTTTTTGGAGTGCACGTGCCTGACTACTCCAGACAGGAATCAGCACAGCAAAGTGCCATTTAGATAGAATAAATCCATGTCACCAATTTCTATTTGGATTTCTCCAACACCTGTAAAATCTTACACAAGATGCATCACATTTCTGACCTGAAGTAGCCAGGATATAGAAGTGGAGCTGAGCTTTGAACTGAGTATTCTTCAGTGTGAACCTGAAAGCATTTGGGGCACTTTATACCGAGTGCCACGGCTCTTTTTGCATTTTAAAGACCTAATGCTTGGCTTACAGAGCCATTCTACTTCTGACAAATGCAACCTAATTAAAAAAGCATTCAGTATTTTCCTTGTCACTGTTTTAGCTGAGAGAGGCCATGTGCCAGCACAGGAATTCTAAGCATGACAGGTTCTGCCTATGGCATTGTCACAGCTCCTTTGCCCCCACGCCAGAGGAGCAGTCCAGGGCATGCTGAGCCACAGCTCCTGCCCCAGGTGAACAAGCCACAGCAAAACCAGAGGGATGTCTGTGCCACTGCTGATTCTAGGGACAGATCGCCCAGTCAGCACTTATCCTGCCTATCACAGGATTGGCCTGAGGTGCTGTGGATTGACCTGCAGCTGTCTGGTTCCCAGTGAAGGCAGTGGGTGCCAAGAGGCTGAATCGCTCTGCACAGGCAGAAGAGCGTGGCGGGCGATATGAAGCGGGCAAGCAGCTTTGCCCACCACCTTGCTGGCAAAGGAGTTTTTCAGCTTGACAGAGTATGTGGTATCTGTCAGCTCTGAACACCCACTGCTTTTTTCCCCAGAGCCCCTAACAAATGACATTGCCAGTAATTAAGCAAATGTGGTTAGTGGTTTTATGGCTGAGAAATTGTAACTGCTATTCTTAATGAGCAGAGAGACTCAATTAGATGAGGTTAATATACCAAATAAATGCTATTTGCTCCACTTCAGAATCATCCAAGGTAAAACACCCAGGCACTGGGAGATACTGAGCATGAAATCCAGCCACACCAGAGACGCTGATGATCGAACATTTGCTAACATGCAAACCATTAGGAAACCTGTCACTAAATACCCGAAATCCCCAGGACACAATAACTTGACTCATTTCCAATAACGGGCCAGGTCTGATTGGTACAGGCAGTGCCAGCTCTACAGCCCAGGCTCCATGCATTCAGGTCAGGTCCTCGTTATCCATCTGCTTGATTTTACTTCAGCCTGGTATCAAGGGTATAGCTAGGGGAACAACAGGGGATTCTACCAGGTAGAGTCATAACTTTTCCAGAAGTTTTAGCTGTGTCACCTGCCCCAGCTGTTTCTCCAGCCTTCACAAATGGGAGCAGGGCTGGGGAGGAGACCTTGCCAACACCCTGACTACACCAGTACCTTTTCTTAGCCCCAGTTCACTTTCACTTTGGCTCTTCAGTGCACTAAGCTCTTCTGTTTCTTAATGAGATATAATACATCAGCTGCTTGGGTCTGTTTTAAGTGCCCCTGGTTTAGCATGGTGGAGAGCAACTAAAGTCATGTCCACTGTTAGAGCTAAGGTTGTGCAAGAAACCTCTGTGACTCAACGTGGTGGCTGTAGCATTCCAAATTAAATGGGCCTGGTAGTTTTTTTCATGTTTCTTGCATTACATACTCCTCCCAGCCCTGTATTTCCATTCCCAAACAGCAGCAAGGCTCATTTTCTCTCTGCAATGTATAATAAAGCCAAGGCATGCAGCACTGCTGCTAAACAGGCACAGAAAACATGGCAGGAGCAAGCAAGGGGGAGCTGGCATCCACATCCCCTATCCCAGCAGTTCCCTTTTATATTTTGATAAATCTTAAAAAGAGCAGATTACAAGTCTTGCACACAGCAAGCATCACCACAGCAGCATTACACTGCTGTCAGCTCATTTCTCCACCTGGGGAACAGTTGCCATCAGCACATGGTCTAAGGGACACAGGTGACACTGCAATAGCACAGCTGAGACCAGTGTCCTGCATAGTACCTGTTCTGGGTCTGGCTCCACAGAGCCTTTCCTGCAGATGGGAGCAGGTTTCAGGGCCAGAACCTGTGCTGATTCACAGTTGTGCATTTTTACTGGAATTTGCAAGTCTTGCCATTTTCCTGCCTCCCAAAGCACTTTAGGCACTTTGCTCCCCTTGATTTTACCCAGGAAAGCAAAAGCAGTGGGGACTCCCACCCAGGCCATTTCAGAGAAATTCCTATCAACAGGATTCAGGCACCACAAATAAGTGTGGCAGACCCTGTTTAATTTCCTAGATGCTAACACTTGTCTGGACTTGCCATCCAAGAGCTACACAACAGTGTGATTGAGACTTCACTGTACAGATGCCTTTTCAATCAACGGGAAAGTCAGAATTCTACATTAAAGGGGATAAAAGCACAGGCAGAGGAACAGAGAGAGCAATGACCTTGAGGAGTAATTGATCTGCATTCTTTCCTGCTTGGAGACAGGGCAGCGCCATTCCCTGGCTGCACACAGGCAGCTGCTCAGCTGCCATGCAGTGCTGGCATTTTGCATTAGCAAAAAACCAAATGCAGTGGCAATTCCTCTGTTTCCTGCAACAAAAGTTTCGCTCCTGAAAAGGCTTTTCTGTGCTAAAGGCAGGAAATCTGCCACTTGCTCACACTGCAGCATTCAGGACCCTGAACCAGCAAAGAGGTGCCTGCTCCCTCCGAGAGCAAGGGAGGAAGAGATTTCTTTGTGAGTTGGCTTTAATGCAATTTTCCCTGGAAGAAAGGAGTTGCAAATAGCATTAGGTTGTCATGCCCAACGTATGGCAGCAATTGTCAGGGTGCCCAGATCCTCTGCAGCAGCTTTTGGCTGGAGCATGAAGCGCAGCTGCTGTCAAGAAAACATCCATTGGTTGGGGAGAGGGGAAGCAGAGCCTTCATCACCACAGCACTGTCACCACCAGCTCATCCTCCCCACTTGCCAGTCCCCAGGCTGCAGCTAGTGCTGGCAGAGGAGACAGAGCTCTGCCCACATGTGGCCAAATCCAGCATTGGGAGGCCACAAACCACCAGCTCTGAGCTTTCCCCATGAGTTCGGTCCCACATTGCTGTAGTCACAGTGTGTGAGCTCTTTTACCCAGGGTCTTCTACCTTAAGACCCAGTTAGGCAGAAAGCACATAAAATCTCACAAAATTAGGCAAAGAAAAGGTGCTGAGGAGCCAAGAAGGGTGAACTACCAGAGAGCACACAAGTTTGTTGTTTCCAGGTGCTGCTGCTTGGACTTTGCCATGGAAGTGAAAAGCACCATGGAAAATAAGAATGCACGAGGAGAAAGTGGCATCACCAGGCTTTGGCAGGGACAGCCACAGTACACTGTGCAGGGCAAGAAAAGGGACACACACACACCCCTCTCCCTCAGCAACCCCTGGGGGTGTATGTGGGCTCCCCTGCCTGTCCTGGGACACCCCTGCTGTTCCATCTGCAGGCACAGCCAAGGTTTGGGAAATGCCATTCCCAACCTCCCCCCAAGCAAAGGCAAGGGAAGCAGGTGATGCCCTCGTAGCATGTGCAGGCCAAAGTCTCCAACCTTTTAGCTACACATTGTTCCCTGGCTTTTAATCGGTTTCTATTTGTTTTAACACTTTCCTATTCTATCTCCTGCTTTAGATCTTTGTTAGTGACTAGGTTCTTACTAGAATCATTAAGTTCCATTCACCTCATCCAAATGCAACCCATTAGCTTTATTTGTTGCCTGGTTTCCTTATCTGCACTGATGTTATCTGCCTGTTCCTGTTGTAAAATGTAAGTTTCCTTATTGAGAGGAAAAAACAGTATGCTGAAGGCAAAGGTTCCTTTTTGTCCTTACCCTGACCGACAGGGAATAGTCCTTCCAGAAAGCTAGGAGGGATGAAACCTCAGCAGAAAGCCTCCTTACTCCCCAAAAATGCTGCAAGAGGGGAATGCAGCATCTGTTGGATACAACAGGTTGTAGCACCCCCATAACAGAGGGAGGTGGACACCATGAGCAGAGCAGGCAGGATGCAGCAAGGCATGGCAACACCTGTTTGCAATATCAGCTAATCCACCGAGCAGCTGAGAGGTAAGCACTGAGTATCAGAGGTGCCACACACCTGCAACTCACACCACACCATACATGCACTCAGGAAGAAGTTTTCAGGTTTTAGTTTTCACATGACCATTGCTTTTAAGACATGGTTATCCAAAGAGAGGTTTCAAAAAGGATGAGGAGAGTCATCAGAATGCTGAAAGTGTCCAGCACATCCTCAGAGCAAACTGCTTCGTGCCTGGACAGGCTCACAGCACAGCCCTCCCAAATACTGCATGCCCACCATGGGAGCATCACTGGACTGCTGCTGGGGAGAAGAAGCATGTTTGCTGTCAGGTCCCATTCTGAATATTTACAGACAGAAAAAACCACACAGAGCTAGACTTTAAGGAAATTTAACATTTTGAGAGAAAATTGGCAGAATAGGGCTTTTCCCCAGTCTCGTTTGGCTGGGAAAAGCCCACTTCATGTTAGCTCACAGCCCTTACTAAGCTTATGGTCAGCCAGAAGAGACTTGTGATTTCAGCAGTTACTAAGGGGTAGCTTACTGCTACAGGCTGAAATGGAATCAGGGAATTGGGCTGCCTCTGAAGGGCACAGCTAACATTGAGCACCAAGCAAGATTGAGGCTTTGCAGCCCTCATCCTGGCTCAGAGAGCTGCTGCAAAGCAGGGAGCAGCACCAGGATGAGCCCATCCCCTCCCCAGAGCAGCACAAGCACACAGGTTAGCTCAGGGGACAGCATCAGTCCTCCCAGGTCCTCTTCTCACCTGGCTTTGACTGCTCATTACCATCATAGCAGTGCAAGCAAGGCAATTACTTGTGCTTCAGATTCACTGCTAAACCTACAGCAAGATGAAGACCTAATCATCACCTGCTGCTCTCTTTACTGAGAATTAGAAAGTGCTATAAGGGCTCTCCTAAAGGACATGACTTTTGCTTTGCAGCTCACCAGAACAGCCTCAAAGAGTCAATGAATGAGTTTGGAAGTTTAACCAACTTAGACAAGACTGACTGTACAGAGCAGCAGGGTTTAGCTAGAAGCAAGGAAGCATGAATAATTAGGAAAGAAAACAGGGAGCACACAGAGGTTTTAGTTTCCTTGATGCCATTTGGCATCAAGAGCACTAAGCACCAGCCCAGTCCCTAGCTCTGCCAGAATAAGGAGCTGCAACAACACTGTAAGAGCCACTAACCTGAACACTGCTTGTTTGCTACAGCCAGAGTTACAAGCCCTATAACACCTCTTCCAAGAGAGTCTGCCTGCATTAGTTAGTGTTATTAAAGGACTACACAAAAAGGCACTACATTCTTTAAGAGCAAGGTCTGCTAGGTCAGCAAGGAAACTGTAGGACCAGCAACAGATCCTTGGAATGACTCCCTCATGCTCAGCACAAGCAACAGAAAAAAACATAAAGGTGCTCAGTGTACTATGAAATATACTGCCTTCTGTAACACTCTAGTAAATCCTAAGAGAAAAAGCACCACCTATGATTTCTCTAAAGCAACTCACAAAAACCTACATGATACTCACCTCTCCAGCAAGTCCCAGAGGCCCCTTTGCCTTTCCTGCTGCCTTATATAGCCCCTCAGCTTGGGAAGGCAGACACAGGTGGGCTCCAAGTCATTTGCTGCTTCTGCATATAAAGAGGAGATGGAGCACCTGCACATCAACTCTGCTGTAGGAGAAGAAAGGTGGAGGAGAAGGAAGGAGATAAAAAAGGAAAAGAAAGTGTGCTATTTTTGAGCTCCTAGGGAAAATAGGGTCAGACTGTTAAAATCTGGGTGTTTTGGTGTTTGAACTTCAGGAAGTAGTGGTTTTAGGCTAAGTCTGCAAGTGCAAGGATGTTCTCCCCAGTTTTACATCTGCAGAGCAAAACTAAGTGATAGGGCATTTACGTAGCAAAGTAAGGGCTCTGCAGACACCTTGCAAGTCCTAACGCAATGCTTCATTTAGCACAGTTATGTCAGGAAGGGTAGTGAAAGCACATGGGGAAGTTGTGATGCTGAAACTGCAGCTGAGGCATATGGAGAGGAATGTAAAAGCAAGCCTGGCTCAGCTTCTTCGTAGGGGGTTTTATTGGGAGCTATGTCTTGTGGCTTTTTCAAGTTTTTCTCAGTGAAAAAGAAGATGAAACTTATACACGCAGGAAAAGGAAGGTTAAAGGGGCTATGTGTGATGATGTGGTGCATTCCTCTGCTCTAAGCAGAACTGCCTTTATCGCTCCTGGCAGATCCTAAGATGCCATCAAAGGCTTCCTGGGATGGAGAGCTTGTCTTTCATGCTACAGCCACTTGCAGTCTGATTCTCCTTTTACCTGAAGTACTTTTTTTCCTTGTATCAAGCATAAATCTTGCTCTACCCCCAGTGGATATGGGCAGGTCACTTCCTTGCTCTCTTCCATTCATCACCCTCCTGGCACAAGGACATGTGCTGTCCCAGCACTCTGTCACCTTCTGAGGTGCTCTTCTGGGGCTCTGATGCCAAAGAAACAAAGGAGAGGCTGTTAGATGCATTTACCTCTTCCCTGTTCCCAAATTTTGGACTAGTAAGTGTAAATCTCAGATCTGCAGTCAGAAGACAAAAGGTATGTTGTCTTACAGCCTGTTTTAATCTCCCTGTGCCAATCAAAAGAGATTGTTGGGGGTAGATGCTTTGCATCTGGTGTTTTCCATAATATTTCTGTTTGTATAGAAAGGTCATGTTCTCCATTTATAGTTCCCTGTATACGATCTCAGCAGGTTCCTTTACTTCCGTTATTTGTGGCCCTGACCCAAGGACAGGTAAGGTTATTTTGGCAAATTAGTTTATTGCTGCCTTGTTTTGTGGGCATTTCATCTCCCCCAAGGATCCTGGGGTGAGTGGGACCTACAGGAGAACTAATATTTATTAATAAACTCCTGGAATTTATGGCAGCTGAGGCAGTTTTGTCATTTGTGTGATACTGTTCACTGAAGGATTTGGAAAAAAGTTGCTGACAGACCCTCAATTTATTTCAAACCATGAAATAAAAATACTGCATTTGGGAAATATTTGGAGAAACAAATACAATTGTTTTCTTCCTTTTCATTTAGATATCAGCAATTAATCCCCCCACCCTCACACACACACTTTCTTCTCTTCAAAAGAGAACTTAGCTTTTTTCAAAGTTTAACTTCCAAGCCACGTATTCCTGGGGAAAAAGGGTTTAAAATTCTGTTCCTATAAGAGAGACCCTGGCAGGCTGCCTGTATGCTGATGAGCAGATCTTAAATATTTGTGCTTTGGATTTGGCTCGTTAAACTTCTCTAAAGAGGGATGATTGTCCCAGCTCTTGAAGTTGGAAAAAACTGATGGATGCATTCAAAATGTGGCAATAGGAATGTCTTTGTATATTAAGCTGTTTAGATATTTCTCTTTTTTTCCCCAAAGAACTTGGTCAGTTGAGACTTATGGTTCTTTTATGCTATAAATGACTAATTTGAATAATGAATGCAACCTTTTTTTATTATTTGAAAAGCTATTTTGCACCTGAAACCACTGTGGCTTTAATGATTTACCTGCTGATGCCACTGGTGTATCAGTCGTGAGCATTTTGAGTGTGTCCTATTGCTTTGATAACCAGACTATCTCTAACTGTGTGTCCAGGTGTTATGGAGATGTGCCTATCTAGTGATATGGATGGATGGGTTTTTTTCTTGCTTCCTAGTAGAAAGTAACTTTTCCAAAACCAGTGTGGATTGAACATAAACACATTCTGGGTGTGTTTTTTTTCCCAGTGCTGGATTAAGCACTGTCAATAACTCCAGCTGGATCCTTCTTTTCAGTGAACTGCAGGTGGGAGTGAGCTGAACCTGTGGTGAAACTGCTTGATGTGTGAGGAACGGTGGGCAGCCCTGCAGCCGCATCAGCCCTAGTGCAGCATCCCTGCTCCCCTGCAGGAATCTCATGAGGTCCTTGGCCAGCGGTACCCTGCACCCGGAGTATGACTTTCTGTAGCTGCAAAATCTAGGTCTGAGTGGGGGATGATTAGGATTAAGGACAAAAGAGAGAAAAAAAGATTTTTGTGGCTCTCACAGCTGGGACATGGCTGGAGAAGAGTCTGCAAATGTCCTGGGTCCAGTGCAGTGGGAAGGCTGCTGCTGGCGTGTGTGTTTGCTCAGGGCTTGTGTCTCCCTGTTGGTGCTCTCAGCACTAAGTGGTATCTGCAAACAAGCAATGCAGCCATCAGGGCTTTTACCATCGCCCTGGTGGGAACAGATGATTAGGAAGCTTTTTTAGAAGGAGGGTGAGGTGGAAATGCTGTGCAATGGCCTGACCCAAGCAGCCGGGGCAGCTGAGAGCAGGTTGGTGGAGGATCTGCATTAAATGCCCTTGGGAGTGTGTTTTAAAGCTAGACAAGTTTCCCACTTTTCCCTTCCAGGTTGCAGGTGAAGGAAGCAGGATCAGACATGTTTCAGGGCTTGTAGACCCATTTTCATCATGCATTTACTTGGCAGATAGGTTCTTAAAAGTTCCTATCTTCACAAAGATTGTGAGACCTGAAAGATTTGGTACTTATTTTGCAGCAAGGTGTCATTAACCCCTCTCTCTCCATCCTCATACTTGATGATGGCTGTTTACTAGCCTGCAAAGAGAGGAGTTGGTGTCAGTCTGGTTTCTGGAGTCCTTTGGTGTTAAAGTAACTACAATTGCCACCCAAGACCGTTACATGGAATGGATGTTTGGTCTAGTGCATTTAGCCCTGCACTGTGACAAAGGGTATGGAGAAAAAAAATACAAAACAAAACCAGGACACTCAAAGCAAGTGTACTCAAGCAATATCTTTATTTCAGCTACTTTTCCAAACAGCTGTGGAAAGGCGAGGTACAGCAGTGAAGCGGTTTGCCTAGCGAGAGCTTTCCATGCATCCTTCATACAAATGGCTGGGGATGCAAACAGACTGGGGGAATGGGCAAGAAGGAACTGGGGGAAATGATGTTTCTTGCTGCTGCATGTACCTTTCCCCTGTTACGTCAATAACATTTTAGGAAAAAAGAAACCAAATCCCCTAAAATATCACTGCAGTAAAGCACCTTTTTAGTTTCCAGTGTTGTTCTGCACTTTCCAGAAATGAGGGTGCTATTAAGGTGGTAATTATCAGACATGAACATGGCCTCAAATTCCAGCTTGGCAATGAGCACTCAAATTGGATCCTAAGGCAGGGCTCACCATTTTCCTTAAAATGGGCAATACGCACATTCCCAGCCATGGTGGATGTGCTGGTGTGAGTATTGCTAGCAGTACAGTCTAGCAAAATTATAGCATGTGGCTACAGCTTTGCTTAAAACTATGAGCCTCTGAAAAAGCTTGGCCAGACTGATGTGCTATTACTTACCTAATTCTAGTATTATGCTTGCAGAATGTGATAATATATGAAATGGAACAAAAAATGTGATTTAGAGTAAATGTCCTGTGCAAAATACTGTTCTTAACACTGGTGCATTGTCGCCTACCTGAGTGGAGCAGACCTGATGCTGGGGAGTGTGGGCTCTGATTAGCAATATTGCACCCTGCACAGATACCCAAGTGGTGGTATAGAGGTAATGATATTCTTTAATGAGCACCCAGATAACTGGCATCTGAAGACAATCCTCAGATGTAATTGAAACGTATTCTCTAAAGCAGAGCAAAGAAATTACATTTTTGCTACTGGCTTGGCAAAATTTTTAGGGATCTTACTGGGGATTTATACAGGGCTGAAGAACTAGGGCCTCCTGCATGTGTCTTCTCCAGGGCACATAGAGGCTGAAGCCTTCTCAGCGCTTGTGTAGCTTGCATCACCTTGAAACAGTCACCTCCACCCACACAGGTCTCCTTGGCATGGACAGACCACCCTGTCAGCAGGCCAGGAGGCCTGTAACCGTTCCAAGTGGAACTAGACATATGCGTTTCTAAGAGGGGAGACACTAATGTATCTACCAAAGCTTTGAGCCTAAAGCTGACAAATGGCTACTCTATGGCTGGCTTGATTAAATGGCCGTTGAAGATGATATAAACATCAGACTCCTCACTGTAGATGGCGTTTTCTCGCTCCCGCTTGAACAGCCTCACCCAGACCTCCTCTCCCTCCTGCAGGTCCAGCATCAGGCTCTGGCTCTGCATGATGCTCCGATCGCTGGGCTGGGCATAGAGGATGGCCACCTCCTTCTCATTCTTCATCAAGTGCAGGTAGGTCTCCTTGAAGTTCCAGGTGTGGACGTTGAGGCTGAAGTAGTAGATCCCTGCCACATAGCAGAAGAACTTCCCCGAGAACATGTTGAAGTGCTTGTAGAGGTTCACGAACTCTATGTCGAAAGTGACATGCTGGAAGTAGTCTGAGCTGTGAAGGGGTTTTCTCCGACCCACAGAGAAGGCAGCGTACAGCTGCTTGCAGGAATGGCCTTGTGGGCCAGGTTGGCCTTTCTGTCCCTTCCGTCCATTGAAGCCACGAAGCCCTCTTTCTCCTTCCTTCCCAACTGGCCCGGGGTACCCTTTCTCTCCCATTTCACCCTTTTCACCTGCAAGTGTAAAGAAAAACAAGTATGTGAAGGCCAAGCTGCGGGCGCATCCTGCTGGAGACAGCTCTGCTTTACCAGTACAGGTGTCTGGAGGCATTGGTCAGGCAGTGGCACCTTCCTCATCCTCAAATGATGCAAATGCCAGCTGAAAGCTTGGCCTCACCGAGCCTCTGGTGCCGATGATCCGTGTCCAGCAGTGGAACTCCACAGCTGGACCAGCCCAGTTATGTGACTCCAGCATGCGTAAGCTCAGCCCCTCAGTGCAGGGGTTACTCATTTTGCTGAGGTTGAATTTGGACCTGGGGGAGGAGGTTGGGTTTGTTCTGTGTACCCCAACTCACGGGACTCCTGGCACATCTGTATTACACAGTTAACTTTTGTTTGCCTGCCTGGCCGAGACAAATGTGCAATGGAAAAAGCGAGTGAGCATCTTCCCCAGTTTCTAACTCTTCCATTTAGTAGTTCTGTGATAACATTTGCATCTGGTTTTTAGTGTGACCTAACCTGAGCTCCCAGTGATTCTGCTTTTTGATGGATTAGAGATTTTTGCCTACTCTTCTCACTTGCACGCACATATAGCCCGTGCCTTGGCACCCCTTGACCTTCTCTTATGGTCAATGTAAGATGGATGAGTTTCTCGGTGTAGGGAGGAGCACAGCTTGCAAAATGAGGGTGAGCAAGTCAGGTAAAGGATATTACCACTGTAGTCAGCTTTACCCACCTTTGAGGATGGTGATATCTATAGTGGGCTGGACTTTGGGTACTGAATAGGCAGGGTCGCTGCTCATCCTTGTGTACCGTGAGGAGATGATGGAGGTGGGCTGCTCTGAAGGCCCGCAGCATCGCACGCATGAGAGGCGCCGTGCTTCTCGCCTCGGCTGACCTTTTTCCAGCAGGGCACTGACGTTCATGGTGGACACCACGAGCAGGAGAAGCACAGCACTCATCTTCAGAGGAGCCAGCTGGACCGAGCAAAGGAACAGAAATGATTAACATGGTGATTCAAATCGGAGCTTCTGATGGGCCATCTGTTAATGTTACCACAAGGTGCATTTCTTCTGATTAATTATTAGCTTATCTTGTAGTGGCATCGGGAGGCTCCAGGTAGGAAGGGTGCCCCACTGTGTACTGCTTACAAGCAACGGAAAAGGCAATCCCTGTCTCATTACCCACAGCTGAAATATCTGACAAGAGGCACCAGGTAAACAAAATAAAAATAATAATAAAAAAATCCCAAACCTGCTGAGATGGGCAGCTAAGGCTGAGATTCTTATAGCTGTCATAGCAACCTCTGCCCAAGGCACATTTGCTGCCTGGCTGCTGTTGGAACAGCCATTGCAAAAGGTGCTGGGTAAAAGACACAAAGCGTTGGCTCTGCTGGTTTTATTGCATTGCCATCCTGAAAAAGTCAAAATCAGATGCAGAAAATGAAACTTGATTTAAATATATAGAGCCTAAACTGGATTTTATTTTCTTTTTTTTGAGGACAAACCTGAAGGGAAATGAAACTAAAAGAAATCAAAAGGATCTGTCTATTTAGCATTTGTCTATTTAGCTAGTCTCTCGCAGCCTCTTGCTAGCAACCTCTTTTCAAGGTGACTTTGCTGGGCAGTTTGTGGCTTTGACCATACCCCTGTGCTCTTCCTAGCAGAATTTCTGTGTTCGCTTCCCATTTTTATTTTCCAACGAGCAGAATGGAAAGCCAAATAGCTGCAACAGACAGACTGAACTTGGATTTGCTGTGCACAAGCGCTAGTTTTTGAGATCATCTATTACATTTTCATCTGCTACTGGCAAGCTCCAATGGCCCTGAATGCTGGGTGAAAGGAACAGAAGGAAAATGTTTCAGGTGGTGCAAAGAGGGTGAGTTTTCTGTAGCTCCCCATCAGCCTCTTCCCTAGGGAGGGAGTAGAGCTGGAGACAGGCAACTACCTCCTTGTATCATGGATAATTAGTGCCATTCTACCGATTGCAGTGGTGTTTCATAGAAGACAAATTTTGGACGGATGCCTTTTTGAACTTTATCCAAACTCCAATTAGTCAGATGGACTCTTGTTGACCTCGGGCTGGGAACAGCTATTACAGCTTCGCTTCTACCAGCTTTAATTCCTGGAATAGGTGAGGAAGATAGTGGTGGGATGTCCTGACTTTCAGAAATAGCTCAGTGAACACACAGGTCCCATCTGCAGGGTGAGGGATTCCTGCCTTGGAGCACTGCAAAGGCTTCACAGGGCACAAAATGAACCAGTTGAGAGAAGATGGAAACAAAAAAAAATGTGTCAGTATGGGGCAAGGTACTTGAGCTGTACTGGCATTCTTGGGAGATGCTTTCTTCTAGTTCTTACCTGCCCCAAAAGAACTGTAATTCACACCTTTTATGACTTGGTGTAACCCAGCTCCCTGGAAACCTGATGAGTACTTATTAGCAGCAACGTAACTTTCCTTCTGACAGCAGTGAAAGTTCTTTCATCAAATCTGTCATAACTTGAAATGATCTTTCTGTTGTACCTCATTCTAGGTACAAGTCTGAGGAGGGATCAATATTCCTTTTATGTCAGTGTTCAGGGCCTGAATTTCATTTCCATTAGATCCTTTTTAATTTTCATCCACTTAAGCCATCTTTGTGCTGCCGAACAGGAACAGCAATGCAAGGCTAAATGGACAGCAGGGGTCATAAATAACCAGCCTGTGTGTCACCAGAACAGAAAGTTTGCACTGCAGGGGGGGCATTTGGGGTCTGCATAGTGTTTCTGGGGTCTCTGCAGAAATTAATGTTTGTGCATATACATGGTGGTCTAAAGAAGACCCTGTGTCTGCTCAGAGTCCTGGGGCCAATATACCTTCTCTGGGACTGAAAGCTGTTTAGCCCTTCTGGGGAGTGTGGGTAGTCGATATCCTGGGGATAAAATATAGGGTGTGTGTTTACATTATCAGAACATTAAAACCAGAGGACATAATTGCTCATAATACCTTCATGAAGGAGAAAGAGCATTCATTAGGAGGGGTATTCATAACAGGCAGAAGGGAAAGGATTAATAAATACGAAGAAATTACCTTTTTATAGGCCTTTATTGTCCCAAAGATGAATGACTTTCCTATTTTTAGAAGTTAAGGGGAAAAAAAAGTCTGGCTGAAAAAAAACCAGTGTTCAGGTTGTGCAGGTTTTATATCACGACAATCCAAGCACCCACTGAAGAACTCGTGGCTACTTGTGTGATTCATGAAAGAACAGTTACTCAAGTTATCACCTAGAAATAGCATTTGGAACAAAAAAAAAAGGGGGCAAATGATGCAACGATCCAGGTAATTCAGGGCATCCTAGAGCTGACACTCCCCACTACATTTTCCTTCACCAGTCAGTGAGGTTAGCTTGGCAACCTGGCATTTAAAAGGATTTAAAGTGACTGAAGGTTTTTAAAACACATGTCGTCTTTTCCCTCAAGAAATCTTAAAAAGATCATATTTCAGCTTTGTTTTGTTTAAATGGCATCACACAATTCCATTGCCTGACATGTATTTGGTTGTGATATCTGTGGTCAGGTGAAACCATAATGATGCATTTGAACAGAGTTTCAGATCCGCAGTCTGCTCGTAACAGGCAGAGGACAGGGGAAGATGTAAATCAGGAAAAAAGCGGAGAGAAAAGAGCCCAAGAGGACTGCAAGAAAAGAATGATGGATCCAGCAGTGTGGGTTCATGTTTGAAAGACACACAGCACAAACCCAGAAGTCAGGTGAAGGAGAACCTCAAACCAGAGAAATCAAATGTGCAGCAGGAAAGGGAACAAACCTGGTAAGGGTTTCCTTGGAACGAGATTGTGTCAATCTGGAGAAAAGAATGATTTGAGCCAAATTTCAGAGGAGAAGGAAATATAATGCTTGTGGTAGCAGTGAAGTCAAATCTAATACCTTAAAAAAAAAAAAGAGATATAAAAAGGATGAAACTTGTAACTTAAGATCTGTGAGGTGAAGCAAGAGGTTGGCTTTAGCCATATGTTTTTTCCCTTAAAGATAATTATTGTGACCTTATTTTGTCAAATGTGGAGATGATGGATTTTACTTCGGTGGCACAGGTTTATCTTCCTCAGAAGACAGTGAACAACAAACTGGGCTTCACTCCACTGTGGCCATGACTCACCAGTGCCCAGGCTGGGACACTGCCTCTTCCACACATCATTCAGATCCCTGCATGGGGTGGACATCCATCCTCCTCCCCACCGCCATCTGACACACTCGTTAGTGCCTGAAATGATGCATTAGTACTGCACTGAGAGCCCTGTGGCTGCAAAACTGAGTACGTTCCTCCTTGGTCATCCTTCATGACACCTCTCTGGAGATGGACAGGTGCATCCTGAAAGCAACAGATTAAATCTGGAACTATAAATTATTGTCTTTGACTTCTGGGCTGGAAACCTGCAAATTGCAAACTGGTTCAATTCAGAAAACTTGGTTTTGCAGTTTGGTAGAGAACCCCAGAGATGATGCTGGATCACAGACATCCTAATGGCTGGGAGGAGAACTGGTCTCCTGTCTTTGGAAGAGATGCAGTCTGTAAATGTTTTCCCTGAGGGCAGGAAGATGGTCTCAGCCCTCAGTCTTGCAAAACTGTTGCTTTTAGTTTGGTTTCTTTGGCTCTGCTTTAGCTGAGGTTCATTTTGAAACAGTTGATTGACAGCTGATGAGTTTGAAACGTTTCAGTTGAAAAGCTTGCAGCGACATGTAGAAAAACGTAAATTGTTTTGATGCTCCTGATGTTTCCTGCAAAATGCTTGCAAAGCAGAAAACTCACCATGGGCTGAGCGTGCAGCCTGTTCAGTTGCAATAGGTAATTTCAAGATAAATTATTTGCTCTTCCCAAAACACTTGCAGGCCACCAAACTCCAAAGCCAGGAGGCACAGGCAGCCCCCAGCCTGTGCAAGTGGGACCGAGGTGAAACCCAGCAATAAGCGTGAATTTAATCTGATGCTGAGGAGGAAATTCTGCATGTGCTAAATGGGTAGATCTATCTTTTGGGCAATATTTTTGGCAAACCAAATGAAAATTTATGAATGATGGAATGAGACATCTGAACCTGATGAAAAGGCAGTTCATATCAGTGAGTTTTGATGAGGATTGCTGGGGGTTGTGTACATTATAACATTAGGCTGTATGTTACTGTTGGAGACCTCTTTAAACATAATGAAAGGTTTCTTTGAAACCATCCTTTAGCTAAGGTTTTAAAAAGACTCTTTGCTCTTTCTGTCCCTTTTCTTCTCCTCTGAATTCCTGCGTCAAAAGACAATATTAAAATATTACCAAAAGGGATTGTATTTTCAGGTATTTCTGCCTGGCCCAAAACAAGACAAAAAAGCCATTGAAATCACCAGTCTCCTTGCATTAAATTTAAACACTCCCTTTGTTCGGACCCTTTTGAAAGGGGGTGTGTGTCTTTAACTGGAGCTGGCAATGTGAACCCCTTAAGGGCTGCTGCCCCGCAGTGCTGGTGAAGATGCAGTGCCCAAGCCAGGGATGCTGCTCTCTACCATGCTCAGTCCAAAGCAGAACAGAGGATTAAATGATGTATTTTTCCTCTGAGCTGACCTTGGAAATACCCTGACTTAAATATAATCCATCAAGCTTTTTATTTACACATGGTTTACCTGCTATGAATGACCTGCATGGGAAGTGCTGACTTTCCAGTGACACCTGGCATTCCCAGTCACTGCCACGAAAGCCAAATTCCTCCCAAGCAAGACCTTAGAGATGCCACAAGCCTTTGCTAGAGAAGGGCAGAAACCGTTAGTTCTAGTTCAGGGAGTTAAATGATGTGATTCTTTCTTCCTGTGTGCAAATTCTTATTTAATATATTTTCTTGACACTATTACAGCTGGAGAGAGCACCTTGATTGATTTTTTTTTTGGTTCATGATTGAGTTTAATCTTATAGCTCAAGGTAGACAGCTTATGTACGAGGCACATTTGCTCATGCAAAGCTTCTTAATCATTCTGTGTACCTGAAGAATTTTAACACTTTGATATAGGGTAACACATCTGGGCAATAGAAATGATAAGAAATCCCCATAATATCTGCAAAAATAGCTTGCTTGTTTGGCTCATGGAGAAAATAAAGCAAGAAGGCAAAGCAAAGCCAGCCTGGAGGCTGGCCCAAAAGGTTTTCCCCTTGGTTAGCAATGTGGAGTTTGTGATGTTGGCCAGACCTTGCCTGGTCCATTGGCACTGTGGGCAGCCGCTGTGGGAGGTTAGGTCATGGCAAAGGCACAGACCTACCTTCATTTACCCAGCCCATGTTTCCACTGGGTACAGTGGAAATATGTCCTTACCTTGCAGGGATGTTTGAAGAATAAATCCCACTAATAACTGTACTGAGCACACATGCTGCAATATTGAGAGTTCACGAGGCAAAAATTGCTCTTGGATCCCTGAGCTGCACTTTAAATTTCTGCTAATGTTTTCCTTCCTGTTATTCCTAGGGCTTTACTCGGAAAAACATCTATGACTATCTTTGCTTTAAATTCACAGTGGACAGGACAACGCCAGCCACTGCCCATTTTAATTAGCGACAAGTCCTGACTGAAAACCCAAGAGGGCCGTTAAGACTAAAACCTTTCTCGCGCCATAGAGATGGAAAACACATGGATGTGTCGGCCACAAACCTCGGCATCATTCCAGAGTTGGAAAATATTTCAGTTCTGCTTTTTTACCTTTTGTCTTCTTTCAAGCCTCGACCTCCTCACTGCTCCAGAGCTCCCTGCATCACCAGCAGCAGGAAATGAGGCATCGTTAGGGCCAGGTTTGTCTGGACACTGGACTTCCTCGGGAAATGATTTGTTCAGATTTTTGTTATTTTCTTCCCTAGGAGGATCTAAAATTTCTTCATGAGCAACTTATTGCAGAAAAGCCCAAAACACTGAAGGAACTTGTGCATTTTCCAAGATGAAGACACGACAGCTCAGGTGCTCCTCTGCTGGTGGTGCCAGAGCCGAGCACAGGGCAATGCCTCTCCGACACGATGCCACAGAGATGCCTCACTTAGGCTGAGCACCAGGAGCCTGTCTGCAGCCATGAAGTGATCTGAGGGCTCACAGACAAGAGTATTTGGATCCCAAAAAGCAACGCGGTTTAAAATTTTCCACTGTCTGTAGTGATTTGCAGATGACCGATGTTAACGCCCACTTGTCCGCAGTGTTTATACAACGCGCTGGGGTGATACGGGAGAGGAGTTGGCCGTGCTGCTAGAGACAGCTGGGTAGCTTCCAGCCCTGCAAGATGGGAGCAGGGCAGGGACGGAGGCAAAGCCAGGATTCAGCTATGGAGGGGGCTGGAGGGTGTTAGCTGCATCCCTCCTTGTAATGGCCTGGGTGAAGATTTGGTCAGCAAGTTTGTAGCTCCATTTCTAATTATTTGGTTTGGGGTTTATTTTCTCGTGCTTTTTTAGCATGTGCCTGTTTCCAGTGTGGGTGGATTGCCCTAATTCCTCTGTCCCAGGAGAGGCTGTCCCTGAGCAGCAGCAGCCCATGCAGTCACCATGTGCTACATCCAGCTGCGATTTCATCTGCCAGACGTAGGAAGAAACGAGGATCCCAAGCAAGCATCCCTTCCTATTACCTGTACACGCTTAGACCTGGGGGGCTCTGTGGATTTAACACAGTCCCCTGCAGGTGCTGTGGAGGGCGAGGCTGTGCCTGTATGGAAATGGTCCCGTGAAGGTGGGCACCTGCATCTTTGTGTGGTACCACCTTGCCTGGTCTGTGACAGGGGCTGTTATCACACTTACCTCATGCAGACAGGGAGAAAAAGGATGTTTGCCTGTTCCTAAGTAAACAGCTTTTCCCTCTTTCCTCCTCATCCCTGCCTGCAGCTCTGATGCCAGGAACATGCCTGCAATGTCCTTGAAATGGCCTTGCTCTGGGCTGGGCGGCTCCCAGAAAGTGCTCCCAGCGCCATGGCAAGCCCGGGCGGTGATTCAGCCTGGCCATGCTGAGGCACAGGCGAGTTACAGTAAGTCATTCCCAGGGCAGCTTCTCCAACAGAGCAAATCACCCTGATGAAGTGGATGGCATCCAACCCTCTTCACCCTTCCCAGAAGAAAAGCAGCTTTCCTGTGACTTGCCGCTGCTAACTCAGCTGCTCTGGGAACCTGGCTGTCTGTGTGCTGAAATAAAGCGTGCAGCAGTGTCCCTGCAGCGAGTGCTGTCCTGCCAGCGTGGGTAGGAGCAGCAGGACCATCCTGTCCCAGCACCGCTGCAAACCCCATCTCAGGAGCGAGCAGCACGTTTCAAACAGCTACAGTTGCTCGGCAAGGCTGGAAAAGCCAAGTCCCCTGAAAGTTTCCATGTCTGCAGAGGATGCCAGGAAAAGGCTCTTTCCTGCCCTGGGCTCTTGCAGCAGCGGAGGAGCCTACATCAGATCAGGCACCATCCCCGTCCCACCACCCAGCCACAGCTAAGTGCAAAATCAGACTAGGAGAAAGCATCATTCTGGAGTGCTGCGGGTGGTTAACGGAATGGTGAGTGTTAGCAGGAACGTGTTAAAGCCAGCTCAGCAATAACCTGGCCTTGCACTTACTTTGCCTGCTGCAGTGAAGCAGAAAAAGCAAGACAAGCAGCACAGGCAGAGCACCTCTCTTTATGACTCATCCAAGCAACCTGCCTCTGCAGGGCAGGAACACTTTGTTCCCTATAGCAATAGTATTTTTTTTCCCCAACTTATTCAGATCCGTGTAACTTACCTTGTGACTCAGAACCCCTGTCTCTTACTCTCCTTGCTGTTGCTTAGCAGGATGCATAATATGAAAGCTGCTGTTCATCCAGGTATTTCAGTTCTCGATGACGGCTGCAGCTTCCTAGCTGGAGTCCAAATGAAACACTGAAAGTCAGGCCGACTCCTTATGAAACCCAGCAGCTAGGCTGTTTGCAAAAACAGGGTTTGGGTGGTTGGGGTTTTTTTTTTTGTTTCTTTGCTTGCATCAACTTGTGCTGGGTTCCTGTGCTTTTGTCCTGCTCTAGTTTCCTTAGGACTCACAGGCAGTCTGTCGGATTGCACGGTGCCTCTCACAACGATGGAAATGAAGACCAAAAAATCTGTGAATAGAAAAAAAAAAAATGTATCAAAAAAACCACAGCCCCAAAACCACAGCAAGTGTTCCAGCCAAGAGAGAAAGTGCTGGGATCACATGGAAATAATTTTGCTTTGGGAGATTTCAGCATCTTTTTAGGCAGGAGAAAGGAGAAAAAAACACAAACCCATGATAAAATCTCTGGCTTTTGTGCATGAGCTGTAAAGGTGGCAAAAGTGTCTTGAAGGGCAGCAGCAATGGAAACTGCCCCTGCAGTGGTGCTGGGGGAAGGTGCAGGTGCACGGCCACATGCCTGGGAACAGGCCAGTGCTAAGGGAAGGTGTCACCCCCACGGTTCCATGCCTCTTGGCAAAGCACCTCGCTTCTGCGTGAGCAGGTCCGGGGCCAGTCTCAGGAGGGTGATGAGCAGCTGCCGTTTTCCCTCCCTGCTTCACAGGTTTAGGGGATAACGTCTTATGCCAAATCATTCCTGGCAGGATGTGCTGGGGGTCACATCCTATGAACGGGAAAGGCAGGGAAGGTCAAACACAAGCACAAGGGTGAATCTTCCTCTGTGTGTTTGCAGAGTCTTCTCCCACCACTACCTATCTGCTGGGGGTGTGCTTTGCCCTAATTTTTCCAGGACACCCAGAAATGGCTGGACAGCAAGTTGCCACTGTTTCACATAACTGGGACTGAATTACTGGCTCCCCTGGCTCATGGCAGCTGGGGTGCCACAAGGCTCTCTGCGGCGTGGGAGGCATGGAGACCCTCTCCGAAGGAGGCTGAGCAGAGGGCACCCTAGAGAAGCTGCCCAGCCCTGTCCTGCCTGGGCTGGCCTACCTACTGAGCAGCACACAGTAGTCCTGGCCACAAGTGTGACCCTCAGGAAAGCCGGTGGCTGCCACAGACCCTGTGCTCATGGCACAGACCCAAGCCCAGCACGGCACACTGCTGCCCGCCGGCAGCGTAAACCCTTAACCAGGAGGTGATGTGGGATGCGGCACAGCTTGCTTTTGTCCGAGGGACTGCTGAGCCCAAGTCTCTGGGGCCAGCGGGGAGCAGATGTGGGGGGATCAGAGCACACTGAACACCCCACACCTCCCGGCACCGGGGTAGAGCAGCGCTGCACTAGTGGTGCTTGATTTTAGTGCCCACACTATCGTAGCTGAAATCACACACTTGGTCATGCCCAGCTCTTGGAAAAAAGCGCATGGGTGGCTTTATTTAAAACTAGGTTTAGACTCTGAATTTGGGTTGTTTGGTGGTTTGGGGTTTTTTTCTTTCTGTTTTCTTTTTCTGTTTTGCAGCAGCCTCCCATTCACTGTAGAAGAGGAGGTTGAAAGCGATGGGCACCCTGTACAGCGTGAGCTCCTGCATCATTCCTGCACTAAGACTGACAAAGAAAAGCAACGCTTTGATAGTCCTGAGAACATCAGGAGGGGAAAGGTGTGTTTCGTCCTCTTGCAGTGCCCTTCCCCACTTCAGGGCACAATGTGATGGTTTAAATATTCCTCCCCTTCAGTCCTCCTGCTCTGCCCCAGACCCCAGCACTTCAACCCCTCACCAGTCCACGGGGGCATGTGCTGGCCAGGTCATTTTATTATTATTTTTTTTTCTGGAAACAGCCTCTGCCTTATGTAAAAAGGGATGAGATGTGAGAGCACCTTGGGCAGCTCTCTGCATTTCAAAAACCTCTTCAAAGCCTCTCCTTCCTTCCTGACCCAGGCAGGGGATATCTCAGCCGAGGTCCTCAGAAAGGTTCTCCATCTCTGCTCCATATGCTGATGTGCCCCAGCTCCTAAATCATAGAATCACAGGATGGTGTGAATTGGAAAGGACCCCTAAAGATCAAGTTCCAACCCCCCGCCACAGGCAGGGACCCCTCCCACCAGCCCAGGGTGCCCCCAGCCCCGTCCAGCCTGGCCCTGAGCCCTGCCAGGGATGGGGCACCCACAGCTGCTCTGGGCAGCCTGGGCCAGCGCCTCGCCACCCTCACAGGGAAGGATTTCTTCCTGATAGCTGATCTAAATCTGCCCTCTTTCAGCTTAAAGCCATCACCCCTTGTTCTATTGCTGCATATCCTTGTTAAAAAGTCCCTCTCCAGCCTTTCTTGTGGGCCTCTTTAGGTAAACATTCTGCACCACCATGCCACTGCCCAGAAGCTGCCCGTCCCCCGTAGCTCAGAGCCCTGGACCAGAGACAGAGAGATGGCTGTCATGGTGGAAAAGGGGTTTTGTATGACTTTTCAAAATCAAATAAGAAAAAACCCAATCTTTAAAGCTGTAGGTGGACCTGGGTTATACAAGAGAGAACTCGAACCGTTTGCAGATGACTTAAGTTGGGAGTTTTTTTGTATTGGTGGTGTTAAGTAAATCTAGCAGGTGATTAAAACAGAGTGCAGCATGATTTTATTTTATTTTTTTAATTAAAAAATCTGCATCCAGAGTGATGAGGAGAGGGAACAGCGGCTGTTAGGGAGCGAGGGCTGCCCCCATACCGTGGGCGAGGGAGGATTTACGTGTGCTGCTGGTGCTGTACTAGGAGGCTCCGTTAGCCAGGACCAGGGAGGCAAAATGCAGAGGTTTGCTGCTGTCCCAGCATGAACCTGAGCAACATCCAGTTCTCCATGAGTCATCCTCTGGTGCTGGCCTGCTCCAGCCCAGGCCTCCTGGAGCCCTCCGCCCCATCCGTGTCCCCTCCCGCCGTGGCAGTGGTCCCTGTCCCAGCCCCGCATGGGTGGGCAGGAGCAGCTGTGCCAGGCAGAAGCCACTTGGGAACAGGCACACGGAGCCCATGCAGCAAGGAGGGAATGCAGCTGCAGCCTTTCCAAAGCTGCCAGGAAAAGAAAAACCTTCCTTATCCCTTTTTGGAGAGACCTCAAACAGCCCCTAAGGAAAGAAATTACTTTGCTTCACAAGTGCCAACCAAAAGCCTCTTCTGTCCTCTTCTCTGTTCTGGGTTAAACACCAGATTTGTGCTATCTTTTCTCATCCATCGTGTTTTCCAGGACCCTGCTCTCCTGTTGGCACTGCTCAGCACCTTTCACATAATGGAGATGTTCCCCCGTGTGTCCTGCACCAGTGCCCCCAAAGCCACCCCGCTGGGGCTGCTGCATTCATTTACTTGGTCCCATAAATAACCTGGGCTCCACAAGCAAATGTTCTGCATTAACTCATTTGTGTGACGGTCAGTAGAGTGACATCGATGCTTTTTCAGGATTCGGGTCCATCTGCCTCCCTGAGTAGATCAGCAGTGTCCTCAGCACCCTGCGCACGCTGCAGAGAGTTTCTTTCTTCCTTTGTCATGCAGCAAATACTTATAATTAGAATGCAATTAGTAAATAATATCTATTAGCCCTGCTGAGACAGGGGAGCTGCTTTGCATCAAGTACGTCCTTGCAACAAGAACCAATGCAAACAGAAGCGCAAACACAAATGCCAAAGCACTTAAAGCAGAGGGACGGCACCCTGGAGATTGGTTCCTGGCTCTGCTGCTGTAGGGTTTTGGGAAAGCTCCCCTCCGCCCTCCTGGGGATGGCACGTCTCTTCTCCCATTCTTCATCAACTATTTTTAGGTTAAGCTCTTCAAGGCAAAAAATATGTATAATGGGAGTGCAGCCGGGCAGAGCTCGGGTTTCACAGGGGGATGTAAGGCTGCCGCAGAGAGCTTACTTGCATGGATATAAAAGTAGTTTATAGGTGTAACCCAGTCGAAAGAGTGGTTTGGGCTCCAAAAATTATCTTAGCTGGTCAAAACCCGTCCAAAAACAGTCTGTAGGAGAGTTTTTTTATTTTTGCTCTGAAACTTAGGACAGAAGAAAAATGTTATGGGAACCAGCGCCTGGCATCAGAGCCTGTGTCTCCAGATTAAACAAGTTTTCTGCCTCTTAAAACGACAACCTCCTTTTTTGAAATAATAATCACATTCAAGGAAGAAGGATATTTCTGTTTACACAGTTGATTTATAAAGCTTGGCTTTTGTCCATGCAGGGAGCAAGGGAAAAAAAAAATAATCATTTCTGTACACTGCTGAAGGCTTGCAACAAATTAATAAGAAACTCTGTGTGTGATAGAGCAGTGAGTTCAGGGCGTGCTGAGCCCGTCTGCCTCCTCCCTGCTAGGGAGAGCAGGCGCACTTACTGCAGAGAATGCAAAAAGGAATTAATCCCCAGCTAGAAAATGGATGCACTTATAGTAAGTTTAAGGGACATAAGTGCTCAGCTGGCAAAAACACGGTTTTCTTTGCAGCTTTGGTGTGCTAAAATTGGTCTGCTCTGCAGGGAAGTGAATGCTTCTTTCTAATCAATTAATTGATGAAGTAGCTGGGGTTTTAGGAGGGTGCTGGCTTCGAGCTGCAGGAGCAGGAGCTTTGCCTATTCAGGAGCATCTGCTCAAGGATGTGCATTTATGGCTTGGAAAGGAGACCCAGAGACACAGCCGCACACGAGCTCTCGCTCCAGGTAGCCAATATTAGTGACCCTCCATTGAAATGGGGATGTGGGGCAGCTGTGGTGTGCCAGGATGCTGGAGCCTCCGTGCTCTGCAAACACATTTCCCTGCGTGGTCAGGCCACAATTACAGCTCTGCTTGCGTAAAAAGGCATTGGAAACATCTCAGCCAGTGTCCACAGGCACGCGAGTCCTTTATCCTTTTAAGTGAAGGCATCTTTTTTTTTTTTAAAGTTTTCAAACACACTATATATAATGTCTGAAACTATTTGAGTTGTAACCAGCTCTTTAAATGAAAAGGCATGTTTTATATGGATTTTTCCACTGTGCTGAACTCATGAGAGTGATGTGTGTTTGCTCTCTCCTCGCGCTCAAGGCTAGGGCTCTGTGCCATGACAACGTCTGCACCACGTGGCAGAGACATACAGAGATGATTCCTACAGAAACATTAAATATTAAACTCAGTTTCCTCCTGGCTTTCGGCTGGGGTGTCACTTTGGATCACAACGCCTCCCCTGGCATTGGCCACATGCAGCCAGAGTCCTGTGGTGGTGAGCTGGGAGCCCAGGCGATGCACTGTGCCTTGCCGTGCACGCCAGGCAGCCGGGGCAGGGTGGTTAAACCCTCTAATGCAGTAATCCCCAACCCATAATATGATTTCATGCAATGAAGTGTATAGGTTCATGTGCGAGCGTGTGGTGCTTTCAAGCGGCCAATTGCACAAAGCCTCAAATGATGAGGAGCTAATTGGAATTTAAAGAGCAGTGTGTGAACGGTAATGGGGAACTGGTTAAGAGTAACGTACTAAGTAGCGTGAAAGCTCTGATTTCACAACAGAGTGAGAAAACGTTTGTGGCTAAAGCCTGGTCCCGAGGGGGGCTGGAAGCTTGTGGGGTGAGAGGGAACCTGCAGGCAGCGGGTGATGAGGAGGAGCAGGGGGTCCCTCCCCAGGCTGCCGCAGCCTGCCCGCGCTGAGCAAGATTGGCACCAGGGAAACGAGGCAACCTGGATAAATAGAGGTTAAATCAGCCTTACGGTGAACCGGTCAAAGTAACAGAACAGCTGATGATCTCTAATGAAGATTTAATGGAGGGTAACACGGCCAATGCCAATCAGCCGGGACTGGTGGGAAACAGATCTCCTAGAACCCATTTCTATTATATATTCCAAGTTTATTTGATGCAGGAATGCAGACTTGGGCAAAACACTGATCAAAACTATTAATTAAAAAATGGAAGTGGTACTAATGCAGGCTGGCATGGAGGGATGGTTGAGCACGTTGGCAGCAGCGTATTGGGAAGGGACGATCTCTGCCGCTGACCAGGCGGACCAGGCGCGATGCCGCAGGGCTGGAGCATGCTGAGCCAGGGCAGCTTTCCCGGGAACCTGCTCAGTAACCAAGCGGGACTCTTCAAACTGACTCTAACTGCACTAAGTGCCCAGGCTGATGCATCATGAAAGCTCACCTACAAGCTGTCAAACTTTAGACGTTTCAGGCCCCATTCTGCAATCTGATTTTGGAAATCCTGAAAGATTTGAATCTTGGTTTTGACTTAAGCCTTTATGCAATGGGAATGGGAGTTCACAGAGGTCACAAATAGCAGATCCCCTTGTATCCACTGTCCCTCCACATAAGAAGCAGCTTTGTTTTGCTGAATAACCTCTTGGGCAGGACTTAGAGCGTTTCAACCCAGGGTGCAGTGCGATTAGCACCTCTGGGCCGGGGTTTGTAGCCATTCTCACAGCTTCCGTCTGATGGTGGGAAAAGTGTTTGCTCAGGTCTGTGCACACATCATGGGATTTACCACATAGCATAAAGGGTGGGTGGGCTTTATTCCATGCATTTTCTCACCCCCCCTCTGTTACTTAGGGCAATATTAGGCGATGGGCACCGCTCCTGCCTTTCAACTCTCTGACTTTGCTCCAGTATCTCATAAAAAGTCCAGAGCATCTCACTAGCTGGTAACCTCTTTCCTATAAAATGGGAAAAGGTAGATTAAACCAGGTACACAGATTCACCTAACAGCATTTTGTGTTCACGAAGGTCAAAAATCCCATTCCCCAGCTTTTTGGGACAGGCTGATACAGGGATACCTGAGTGGCTGGACATTTCTCTTTAACTGACAGGGTGGTTTGGCAGTTGCTGGTGATTCAGTGACAGCATGGCCAGTATCAGATGGTTTGGCTTGTGCCATCCAGGATCCGGTGCCTGCAAGGGCTCCCTTCCTGGGAGAGCTTCTCACCTTCTGAACCAGTCACCCCATTACCCACATGTCATACGCAATTGTGGGAACTGGATGAGCAAATTAAGCTATCAGTGAATTTCAATTCACTATTTAAAAATCCAATGCGGTGACAGACTGAAATCAAAATAGCTAAACCCAGGAAGAAGCCCATGGCACGGCACCAGCATTCAATGCTCAGATAGGTTTATCACACTGAGATAATGTGTCTCCACAAATGAGCTGAGAAGGAAAATATTTCTCTTTGTTGTTTTGTTTCCAGGACAAAAGAGAGTTTTGATTTTTTGCTTTCATTGCCTTTCCAGTTTTTAGATTACTTGTAATTAAATGGTGCCGAGCAAATAGATGGTGCTCTACCTTTTTGTAAATGACTTGGAAATTTTCTTTAATCCCTTGGTAGGGTTCACATGGTATGTCATTCATCACACCACTGCTCTGTATTCCAGCAACTGGGCTTATTTAATTTGTTAGGCTGAATGGAATAGCTTTACCATGCCTGCTTATTCAGAAGTAATGATGGGTAGAACCCTGTAGCACATAATAATTGCTATTTTCCACAGAGAGATGCATGCGTGTTCTCAGAATAACCTTTAAAAAGTTTAAACTCATGAAAGTGAGATGGGTTGTCGACAACAGAGTAGAAATAACTTACGTTATTTTGGAAGGTTTTGGTGGTTTTCTTCCCAGGTTCTTTTTTCTTTTGAACCTCTAGTTTTCAGCTCTAAAATGTTATTTGCTGGTTGAATTGCCGGGCGGGGGGGCACCATGCTCCCCCTCAGGCTTGCCGGAGCAGCTGTAGGTCCTGTCTCTCCCTGTGGGCAAGGTGTCCTCACATCCACAGCCCCAGGAACCATGTCGGCACATTCTAGGTTTAACCTCTATTGAACACGCTCAATCCCCTCATAAAAATGTCCGTCTGAAACCCACCTTTCACGTGAGAATTTCCTGTCGCAAAAGAAAACTGAAAATAGATTGCAATAACTGTTCACACGGGGGATAAATGCATGGGACGGGTCAAGCCAAGTCTTTTTGTCTGGGGACGCGTTGCCTGGCCAGCTCACCTCAACCCTGCCGATTCCGGCAGCGCATCGCCATGTGTCAGTCACCCCGGCACAATCGATACGCTGCCATTTCACACCGTCCTTGCAGACCTTTCCCTGGAACAAGGAGCCCAGGTTGCCCTTGCCCAGAGGGTCTCTCAACGCTGCCCACCTCCCCCTGCCCTCCCCTCCCTGGCTGAGCTGGGCAGCTCGGGATGCTCAGCCCTGGCAGCGCTGCCACTCTCAGGTGGCTCACGCTGCTCCGGTAATCTCCCACTAAACACCCCCGGCTAACGCTGCTCAGGCTTCACACTTATTTCCTGCACCGTGGCAGGCAGGGCTGAAGCTATCAGTAAATTTTAATTCCCCAGTGGCAGGTGCAAGTTGGCTGCAGTATCAATGAACTAAATCTGTCCCCTCCGTTCCTTTGAGAATTATTCCTCATTTCTTAAATTGAAGCTGTTTCGTGGAGTCATAGCTTTTTGCTCTTAACGTTTAAAGAATACCCAGCTGGAGAGTTTTCCAAGAGCAAGGACCTGTGATTTAAAAATGGGAGCAAAAATCACTCATCTGTGTGAGGGAATCAGAGATGAGGCAGTCAGATAATTAAATAAAAAATTGCAGAATGTGCTTTATAAACAAATACGATGCCAAAACTTTTGCTGCCCTCATATTACTCCTGAATTACCACAAACCCTGGAAAGAAAGTCTTTGCTTTTAAGAACTTGTAATTGAAGGAAACACAGAGTAAAATCTTCAGGTGAGCCAGGGGCAGAGGTGGGCACAGAAAGCTCGGGACAGGCTGGGCAGAGCAGGAGGGACATCTTACCCCTGTGAGACATGCATGTTCCTGGCTCACATCAAATGCTGAGCAAAAGTACACAGATTTGAATCTCTCTCCCTGGCATTTAGTTTAGCACTTTCAATCTTTCTTACTTGCCAAGATACAGGCGCTCACATAGACAACTCATACAACTCCAGTGCCACATCATTCATCAAGCATCAGGCAGGAATCCACGTGCCCATGGCAGCAGGGAGTGGTGATTTCAGCTGGTCTGGTATAATTTTGGAGACTTTTTGTTGGTTTTTTTTTTAGATTGATTCAGATCTTATTTGTAAGCAGATGCAACATTGTCGGTAGTGTAAGACCTGGATGGTCAGAGGTCTCCAGCTGTCCAGCTGGAGGTGTCTGCTCGGGGGACCTAGCACCAGGAACAACCACACAGCTCTTTCTTCCATGCTGCTGCCAGACTGAGGATCTCAGCTGGGTGCCCCGTACCCACAGCTAGCAGTGGCCAAAAGCATCGTTTTTCTTCCTGCATCTGGAGAAAATGAGGAGGAAGGGCAGCATGTAACATTCGTCTGTGGGAGCCCTTGACATTGACATATACCATGAGTATTTTTAGCATCCAAGTACACTTTTTCTTGGCCACATAGCGACACCTGAGACCACTCCTACAACATCAGAATAAGGGTAATGGTTTTATGACAGGAGAGGGGAGGCACAGAAAGTTTAAATGATTTCTCTCCATCTGCACAGTCCAACAGCAGCGGACCTGGGAATAAACCTCAGGATCTCCATGCACCCCCCCACTGCACCCTCGGAGGCTATGGGCAGACAGGTGGTGCAAGGGCTGGCTGCTGTTTCTGCCGCTCTTCAGCAGGTCTGACAGAGGCACCTTTGTCGGGAAGGCAGGCAATGCATCAGCTCTGTGACACTGGCATTCCCAGTGCCCTTCCCAGCTTGGCCAGTGCAGCTCCCAACCATCATCAAATGCATTTCAGCACTATACTTCCACAAAACACTGTAGTACCAGAATTTGTAGGTGCAGTAGCAGCATTTCAGAGCAGCCCAAGGGAAGCAGTGGCAGAGCACCAGGAACATTTCAAAGCCAAGGTGGGAAATGCACGTGTTCACCGGCTGAGCTTCTTGCTCATCGCAGACCCTTTCTGGAAGCTCCCTCAAGCAGCGCTTCACATCTCCGATGTACAAAATTTCAGAGGTCGAATTCACCTGGTTAGTGCCATCCTGTGTCCAATCTTTGGGGCTAGCACAGCCTTGATGCAACTCTGTGGGGCAGTGCTGGGGCTGGGCCCAGGACTTTGCTGCTTCCCAGTGCCATGGTGCAATGCTGCCTGAGCTCCTCACAGCCTGCACGTCATTTACCTCTGTGAAATTTCACTCACACAGGGCAGGCAACTGCTGCACATTGATCCAAGCAAGTTGCAAAAGCAGTTGAGTTTTTGGCAGAGAAAGAGCTGAAGCTCTTCTGTTCCCACTGGCCTCTGCGAGAGGCTATTAATAGCTGGAGAACGGATAAGAAGCAAAGCAAAGAGTTTGTGTTGGACATCTTGATACTGGGCAATTGGCCTTTGATGGGAATCCAGTCCTGGGGAATGTTTTTGGGAGCAGCAATGATCTCCATTCAGGATCTCTCATGTTAATGACTTCCAGGCTGGTTTGAATGAGGTCAGTGTGACAGTCAAGGGTTGATTTTCTTTTCTCCTTGATGGTAGCATAAGAGCAAAGCTGCTGGGAACGTTCATCAATGCTATTGCAGCTGAAAGCCTCCAATGGACTGCCCGTGCATTTTAAACCCCTGCTCTTGCACAACCACCATGGATCAAATGAGCAATTGCAGCGAGATGCTTCCGCGCTGAGCCTACCTTTTCCTCTGTTAAATAAAAATCACGTCTCTTTGCTTTGACATTTTCCTGCTGGTCACGTATCCAATGCATAGGATGAAGACAAAGCTGCCCGTTCACGTGGCCAGGAAGCAAAGTCTACGACTGACCTCGGTGCTGCCCGTCATCTGGCTGGGTTCCTGCTCAGGGTGCAAAGAGGAGAGTCTCTGCCAGGGGCGTAACGGGGAGCACAGCCCGAGCCAGAGCAGATCTGCCTGACCATGAGCAGAAACTGTCAACAGACAGATGTTCGTCTGGTCTTAAATTACATTGCCTACATGCCTGGAAAAGATACTGTCTTATAAATAACAGCGCTCCAATCCCCTATGGCTTTGCATATTCAGGTCCTGCCGTAAGGCATATGCGGGTTAGACAAAACCAGGGGAAAGGGGCTGGGGGCAGAAAGTCTCTAGGGCTGTCTGGCAGTGGGGTGCCTTGAGCTTCTTCATGGGGAGTTTTTTGGTGAAGAGAGGGGGAGTGATTAATCCTTTCTTTTCTGTGCTGCACAGAAGGAGAAAGCCTGGGAAAGCACCATGTTTCTGGCTGGAAAAAAAGGAGTTTAAGGTTTTTGGCATTGAAGTCTTTCAACAAGAGTCCAAATTCTCCATGAAAAGCAGACATTTACCATGAAGATACAGAAGGTCCAGGCTGTAAAGCAGCATTTTCCCTGCTCCAGCACTGCCTTCATTTCCTGGGCAGGACCTCAGAGCCATCCAGCTGAGTAACACCCAGAGGAGATGCCAAGGAATGAGTGCTCACTCCTGAGTAACACCCCAAGGAGATGCCAAGGAATGAGTGCTCACTCCTGAGTAACACCCCAAGGAGATGCCAAGCAATGAGTGCTCACTCCTGAGTAACACCCTGAGGAGATGCCAAGAAATGAGTGTTCGCTCCGGGTTAAAACCCAGCCAGAGCCAGATTCCCAGCCCCGAGGGGTGCTGCCAGGGGCTGTCCCCTGGGACAGGTTGGGGACAACCCTGCACAGTGCTGCATCTCATCGGCTCACACTGGACCCACGGAGCAGGGCTCAGCTCACAGGGTCAGCTTCCACCTCTGTGAGAGCCACAGACTCACAGGTGAGAACCACTGATGAGCATGGACCCGAAACTTCACCTCCTGCTTTTTTGGGGAGGCAGAGGATGGAGCTGTGCTGACACAGCCAGCTTGCCACATGCCTGGAGAAGCAGGACTGCTTTCTCCTTCCTCAGCCTGCCCCGAGCTCTCTCCTCACCATCCCGCAAGGCTCAGCTCTCCTTCCCTGCGTGCTGGCCCCAGTGATGCTGCAGCTGGGCTCAGCACTAACGGGGCCCATGGCCATGTACAACAGGCTTGTTACCAGTTTCTATTTTGGACCTCAAGGTGTCTTGTCCATGCTGTTTCTCTGAGTAGCCATTTCTGCACATTGTACAGGCAGAAAAACAAATGTCACCCAACGTTTTGAGGAGAAGGAGGAGGACAGCCAGTCCGACTCACCCATGGGCTAACCTGAAACATTCTGCATTACAATTTAACGTGATGGAAAGCTACAATTAGCTCTAATTAAGGCAGCCTCATTGCCTCGCCAAGAGCAGAGCTGCTGTCAGTTCCATTTTCTTACTTTTCCACAACACCAACACGCTGCAGTTCGGCAGATTAATACTCCTGGCACAAAGTACTCCCCCTGTAATACTGATGAATGGGTGCTGAGGATTTATTACTAATATGTTGTGGTGGGCCCCAGAGGTACCCCCAGCACTGGGGTGCCTTGGATAGGGGGTGTATTTATTCAGGGCAGAAAGCCAGAGGACGGGGACTGCAGGCGTGGGGTGTGCCCAGGGTGACACAGTCCCCTGGCAGGGCTGGGACAAATCTGCCTTCCTCAGTTTACCTGCAGTGATGGACCAGTTAGAGCACAGAGCCTATTGCCTCCAGGTGCTGGAAACTGAGTATCATCCCCTGCTGTCTGTCCTGAAGAATCTCAGTGACATTTCACAGCTGCATCTCAGAAAACCCATAATAAAAGGGGAACCCCCAGAAGTTACTATAAAGCCTATGTCAAAAATTCTTGTCCCAGTCAATGAGCATCACTAGGCTTCCTGGAAAGAGATTTAAGATCCCTTTCACATCCTCCCTTAAGCTGATCTGTTTGCAAACTATTTCATGTGCAGATGAGGCATGGAACCTGCACCTCTGCCTCAGGATGAGGGAGCATTTCTCTGTCGTGTGATCACAGCTGGGGCTGCTCTGCTCCGCGTTCATCGCAGTCGTGAGCAAAGCGAATCATTCTCGCCAGCGAAGCACTGTATTCAATGGGCAGAGATGCTCTATTCTTGCAATTAAGCATAATTTCTCTGTTGCCCTAGAGAATACAGAGCTGTACCTCATTAGTGCAGGCGGTCTTTTCACTGATGCCAGGACAGGATTTTATTAGAGCTTTTGCATAGGATACCGGGGTGAGACGTGCCATTTTGGGTCATGTTATTAACTGAAAAGAATGTCTGTTACAACAGATGGGTTCACAACAGCAGGTATCTCGAATCTTGTCCTGAAATAAATCATCTTCGTGGATCAATATGGCTCTTGTCATGGCAGTGTCAAAGGCTCTGACAACTGCACGGGACCTGCCGGCGCCCCGATGGGCTTGGCCAGGAGCTGGGTTCCCCCGCGCAGGACATCCCACCCCATTTGCTTCTTATTTTGAAGCAAAATGAAGTAAACATCAAGAAATGTTGTGATTCAAATGCAATGCTTTCTGTGCATTTCAAACTTCATAAAATCATACAATCATCGAATGGTTTGGGTTGGAAGGGCCCTTTAAAGGCCATCTAACCCCAGGCTTCTGCCATGAGCATCTTCAGGCAGACCAGGATGCCCACAGCCCCGTCCAACCTGGCCTTGAATGTTTCTAGGGATAAATATTGGTGCATAGAAGGAAACCGTCTAATCTCAAAATAATCAGCGATGCATGCATTCCCTCCTGGGAGGGCCAGAAGAGGACATTTGGACAGGGGTTGGCTTTCTCACCTCCTCTGCAGAGTGATGCCAGGACTTGGGGGAAGGGTCCCAGGTGCCAGCAGCACAGGGAGCTCGTGGTGGCCAAGGCGTTGGCTCCACACAGGTGGAACCTGCACCTCCCACCTGCAGGGAGACGTGAGCAGCAGAGCCATAACCAGCTGGGACCCGACAATCCGCGTCATTGTGGTTAATGGCTTATTGATGGGATTACAGCTTTTCTTGCCATCATTAAGGTGCGAGATTTGGGGTTAGATTTTTACTAATTTGTTTGTTTGTAACTGTTCAATAGATCTTTTCTGCAAACATGCTCCAATCTCTGGATTGCTCACAAACATGTTTGCTCGATCTATTCCAGCTGTTTGTTAGTATACCTATCAGATGATATTGCTTCTGCTTCCTGAATGGATGCAATAAAATAGATACATTAAATAAAAAGTCAATTAAACAAAAAATGAAGGATAGAGGGGAAAAAAGTTTCATCAATATTTTCAGGAAGAAGAAGTGAAAAAAAAGTGGACTTTATGCTGGAGAGGGCAATCTTTCCCAGTGGAAGCAGAAGGGGGGGGCAGTGGCGACTCAGTAGCAGACACATCACCATGGTCAGACCATCACCCATGATCCAAGTCATAACCCTGAGTCATGGTGAGCCAAAAACACAGGAAAGCAACACAGTTCCAGTGTTCACACCTCTAGTAAAAGCTAAACCTGCTCTGTATAGCCTATTTCACCCTGCACTGTCATCCTTGCTATATAAACCTCGATCACATTGTAAAGCTTATATCTCAAGCAGAGCAGAAGGGAAAGCAGATTTCCTACTTCCCCAAGGAGCTTTTAGGATTTCCCACCCTGAACCTGTGGGAGGATGGAAAATCTCAAATGTTTTTGGTAGCCGCAATCAATGAACTTTCTAATTTTGGCTTGACTGGCAAGCTGTATTGATTTTAATTTTAATTTTGTTTCCCTAGAAGATTACTCCTATTTCACAATGGAAATTAATTCAGTGAGTTAGAAATAAAAAAAATAATGACCTGGCATGCCTCCTTTACCAGGTGCCATTCCAGTTGCTTTGACAGGTCAGTCACATTTCCTCCCTTGGGAATTTTTGAAAATGGGGTATTTGTGGACACAGATTCTGAATCCTATCATGCAATCTCTGCTGGCAAATTTAATTTTGCAGTGAAGAGGGGGTTTTTATTAAATAAATATATTCAAACACAAAGGATACCTGGTAGCTGTGGGATCCATCCCACCTCAGTGCAGCCGCCTATATCCCAGCCACCCATATTCCCATCAGGATAACAGGGGGTGCAGGCTGGGGAGTATTCCAGCAGGAGCTGGAATTCCAGTGTTTTGGCACTCTGGCACAAATGTGTTTGGAATATATTTTCAGTTCCTCAGTGCACCTTGTAATTGAATCAGATAAACCCGTGGAATATACAGCGATATTCAGGTGACACTAAGCACCGGTTGTGTGATTATAGCAAATCTTTCAGCTCCCCTGAGCTTACGGACGGTGACTTATTTCTGTATTTGTAAGTGCTGCTGTTTATGATGGAGGAGTTCACAGGGCAATAAACAGGATAAAAAGCCAGGCTGAAGAATTTGATTACTGTAAAATATATTTATTTCAAGTATACTAGTTATTTCTATTACGGGACATTTTAGAAATAATTCTGTGTCTTCAAGTAGTTTAAGGAAGATTAATTTTCCAAGGGAAAAAGCCTTTCTCAAATGCATTTTATCTCCTTCTTGGAGAAAGCATGAAATTAGGAGCTTATCCTAAGATCGCTGAAATCAAAGGCAGGTCTTTCCCTCGACTTTCAAGGGTTATAAATAAAATTGGGTGTGAATAGCTGAGCAGTATCGTCGTGATAGACAGCTGGTGCATGGAGTGCTGGGGCTGGAGATGTGCAGTACAGATAGATACACAGGTGTCATCCCCCAAAAGACAGGGTGTTGTTGGGCTAGGTGGCAGAGATGCCACCTGAGAGCATCAGGCTTCACCCAAGACATTTTTGGATCGAGATTATTTTCCAGACCTGGTCTCTTGTACTTTCTGTCTGTCAAATCTCTCTCAGGCAACTAAATCCCAGGAGCCTGGCTGGCAGCTTCCCAGCTCCATGGCAAGCCTGGGAGGACAATGCTGCTGTCAACCGAGAGCCTGTCCTCAGGATGCTCTCAACACTTTATCAACAACAGGGCAGCTTCTTGCAGGTTGAAGTGTCATTGCTCATGATCCTGATGTCTACTCACCAAAAATGCAGGTCAAGCTGCACTGTGCAATGTCCCCCGCGGTGGCGAGCACCTATGGATCTCACTGAGTAATGTTGGGGCAGCATCAGCAAAGGGGCAGGGATCAGATGAATAAACCTCCATGCACCCACTTCAGACTTAAGCCAGCTAGTACCACGGTAATTAAAAACAATTTAGTTAAATGCTTTCCCTCTGGGTGCCTGGATTTGTTCTGTTTGGAAACCAGAGGCAGACTGAAGGGCTCAAGCTCCCCTCTGATGCAGGGGAGAGGGTTCCCGCGATCTGTGCAGCCTTGGCTGCAAACAGCTCATGCTCTAAATGAAAGGAAAGCAGGAAGGGAAAGCAACCAGATGGCAAGATTTTCCCATGGCTGCAAAACTGGTAATTAGCAGAACGAGGAGGACAGATCTGGTCCCCTAATCCCCATCCCAAAGCTGCTCATCCCTGCGGTTGTGCAGGGTTTTCCAGCACGTGGTCAATTTGCTGTTACTTTTCCCGTTTGACTTTTTTATTATGCCAGCTCCAAGCTTCCCTTTCTTGCTGATCAAGTCTAAAATAATTATTGCAATCTGAAGAATTGTGTCTGTCTTCCTGGGAATTAAATGTTTAAACTCTCAGGCAAATGGGCCTTGCTTATTTCTGTTAAAGTTTCATGCTCTCAAATGTCACAGTAAGTTAAATGTACCTTGGAAAATAATCTAATTTCTGGTTACTTTACTTTTCATTCCATTTTTGCTCTATATAAATTACCCACACTAATTCAATCAGAGGGGTTGACACCGCAGCTCCCTGGGTGGACAGCTGGGAAAACAACTGTCACCTTTGATAGGGAAAGAATGAAAATGGTTTGGTGAGAAAAGCTGAAGGAGGTGAACACCTCCCTTTGGGTCACACACCTGCCCGAGATGCTTCTCAGGCTTCCTCGTGTCCTTGCTGTTATGTTACGAGCATCTTCTCTGCTGGGGAGTTAACCTCTTGCTGCTGATGGACTTGCAGAAATGTCAGCACATTATGGTGTTCCAGAAGACAGAACAGTTAGGTATATGCTTTTTGGGTTTCGCTTTTGTAATTCCATGAGGAAAATGGCAGGTGGCCCGTTGTAAAGCCAGCGAGGCTGTGCCCACTGCAGCAGCTCTGCGGGATTTCACGGTTGCACAGTGCCAGGGGCTTGTTGGAAACTGGGGAGCCCCAGCCCTGACCCTGCCAACTGGGGCTGGGAGAAACCTCTGGATGGGAAAGGCACTGCAATCCTGCCACAAGCTGTGACTTTGTGGCTCTGAAGGGGCTAAAGAGGTACCGGTATAGCCCGAGAGTCTGGGTGAGACTTGACTTCTGAATCATTTCATAAAGCGGGGCTGGGAAGTCTCTAGCTCAGTGAAAACTGGCACATGGATAGAACCGAACTGAACCAGCTGAACTGTACCACATAGAATGAAATGGAATAGGATAGAATAGGATGGAATGGAATGGAATGGAATCGAATCAAATCAAATTGAACCCAATAGGCTAGGCTAGGCTAGAGTAGAATAGAATAGGAGTAGGATAGGATAGGATGGGATGGGATAGGATGGGATGGGATAGAATAGGAGTAGGATAAGATAGGATAGGATGGGATAGGATGGGATGGGATGGGATAGGATAGGATAGGATAGAATAGAATAGGATGGGATGGGATGGGATAGAATAGGAGTAGGATAAGATAGGATAGGATGGGATGGGATAGAATAGGAGTAGGATAAGATAGGATAGGATGGGATGGGATGGGATGAGATAGGATAGGATGGGATGGGATGGGATAGGATGGGATAGGATAGGATGGGATGGGATGGGATAGGATAGGATGGGATGGGATGGGATGGGCGCGGATGGGATGGGATAGGATGGGATGGGCGCGGATGGGATGGGATGGGATGGGATGGGATAGGATAGAATTAAATTTTCAGCTGGAAGGGCCCTACAAGGATCATCTAGTCCCACAGCCTGATCACTTCAGGGCTGATCAAAAGTTAAAGCCATTGTCCAGATGCCTCTTAAGCGCTGACAGGCTTGGGGCACAGACCACCTCTCCAGGAAGCCTGTTCCAGGGTTTGACCACCCTCCTGGTAAAGAAATGCTTCCTCATGTCCAACCTAAAGCACAGACTCTTGTACTCTGGATACTCTGAACATGGCTATCTTGAGGCAGAATGTGTGCTGCTGTGTACATCCAGTGTACATGTGGCCTCAGGGATTGATGCCAGAAGTAGGAGTGCTCCTAAAAAAAGTTTTCAGAGAAACTCTGTGCTCAGCATACCAAGCATTGTACCACAGCCTCTGTGGCTCTGACTGTTTAAGGATGCTGCCATTCAGCCATGACTCCTGGGAGCTCCCAGGGCCAGATTTGGTGAGACAGGATTTGACCCATCAGTCTCTGGCACTGCTGCCTGCAAAGAGGTGTCCAGGCTGGTGGCCCATAGCACATCAGATACCATGATTGATTTGGACACGCTTTGCTGGCAAAGAGCCCTCTGGAAATGTTTTCGTTGTGCTGCCATGCGATGCTTGAGGTCGGCTGATAATAGAGGTGTCATTGCTTTGACGCTTTGGCTGGTGATGTGCTCTCTTTCAGCTCAAAATGCTGCAAAATGGCAGGAGCAGCTCAGTTTTTAGTGACAGAGGGAATGATCATCAACCAAAATCTCTAAAAGAGCACAGGAATCCTTAAAAAGAGGGGTTTGCAATCCTTACTCCAGCGGACCTGCCAGCTCCAGCATCCTCCGCAGGTTTTTCCCTTCTGGCACTGCACAGCTCAGCACCTTCAACCTGCCAGTCCTGAAGTGTGGCAGCAGTGGGGAGAACGGACCCCTCCTGCTACCGGGAACAGGCACATGCTGCTGCCACAGTGGGTGCTGAGCTCCTCAGGAGCCGCTTTCCCAGCCCGCATGGAGCAAGGAGCTGCAGCTAATTCCAGCCTCACCTTCCATGAACTGCCAGTGGAAATGGCAAAGCAGACAAATGTTCATGTCTGTGGGATGAGAAATTGGGCTGGAGGCAGCTTTCCAGCTCAGGGGACCGTGGAGTTGTGTGTTAAGTGATGACCATGGTGGGTCCCTGCACAGAAACCTTTGGGTGCTCCACCTGGCTCCTGCTCTCGGGTCATGTGGCCCCAGGGATTGATGCCAGAAGTAGGAGTGTTCCTAAAAAAAGTCTTCAGAGAAACTCTGTGCTCAGCATCTGCTCGTGTGTGAACAGGAATGGAAGAGGAAAGAAACTTCGGGGGGAGTTTGTAGACAGAAAACCTCATAAAACCCAAAACTTAAGCAAAAAACATCCATAATTAACAGAGATTTTGAAAGTGGTAATGCTGCACTATTTCAATCAATTCCTTTGACACCCACTCATTTTGAAGTAATTTATCACAATTAAGATAGGCATTGTAACACGGCGTTGAAAACTCCGGCAAATTACATACCATTATGCCATTCAGTGATGTTTGCAAGCTGCCTTTTTTTTCCTCCTTTTTTTAATAAAAGCACCACATTTACATAAATCATTATTTTTGAGTGCTTGGAGCCAGATCTCATCTTCAGTCAAGGATGTGGGCTCTGGGGAAGGGGGCAAAGCCCTTCGGCTGCTGCTGGTCCTTCCTGGGGCATGAAACTGGGATCTGAGGTCAGCAACGGGGTGGGGGGTGGGGGGCATCTCCCCACTCTCATCTTCACTCCTAATCACTTCATTGCTGCTAAATGTCTCTGAAAGCCCAACCCCAAGCCCTGAGGGCTCAATCCAGCACTGGAGGAAGTACTCGGACCAATTCCCATCAAGCTCTGGTGACTGCCATAATTTGATCCATGCCAGGGTGTTGCTAGACATGGGAAAGCCGGAGGGAAAACAACTGGCTGCATCCCCCCCGTGTTATTCCTCTGCTAACACGCCCAGGAGCCTGTCTTTTTAACCAGTGATAAGAAAATCCACTGGTTTCTTGAACAAAATTATATTAAGGGGGGCTGAGATGGGGTAGTTTAATAATTTCTGCTAAATTAAACAAAGCCGCAGTTCCCCTGGCAGCCAGAGTTATCTGCAAGAGGTTGCGGAGAAAAACTGAAAGAAGCCAGGACATTTCATTGTGGATTTTTCACCATTCTGAAAATTACCAAATCTTATTTTTTAAGTGTGTGGGTGGGTGTCGAAAAGGTTCAGAATCAGCAAATGAACCCAGCCATTTCAGAGCAGGTCACACAGTATGTTTCACTTGTAAAAAAATACTTCCCCCTCCCAACTTTCATTTCACTAAGGCAAACATGCTGTGAAAGAAAATAATCTCGTATCAGCAGAGGATGACAAATGTGTTTTGATGGGTTTTGTTGTTTGCATTTTTTTTTAACCAGCCCATTTTTCCATCTTCCTTTACTTATTATGAATTAAAGGCAGCGGTTTCCCGCGCGGCAGTGTGGGCAGGACCGGCACTTTGCTGGTTGCAGCCGCACAGGAGATGGGGCAAATTCTCATGCACTGTTTTCCTTGTCCTACCCATAAAAGTTTGCAAAGTCCTTGCTGAAGAGTCAAAAGTGAATGTGTCCTGGAGTCTCTTCCAGTTGTGAATTTGCTCCATCCTTTAAGTGTAAAAAGTGCACAGGAGGGAAAAACAGAGCTGGACTTGCAGGTTGTTGCTGTTCTTGGATTCGTTTGTTTGTATCTTCAATTTAATTCCTCTTCACCCACTAGGACTGTAAGCAGTGAGAGCAGATAAACCAGACAACAGCATCTCAGTTGCTCCATTTCTTTTAAGTGCTCCTTGGCTCAGCCCTCAGTTCATGATGAGCTGTCAGGGAGAAAAATGTAACCCTTGTTCAGCATCATAACCAGACAAACAATTTGTAAAAAATAATCTTTTTGACAGATCATATTCCTTTTCCTGCATGAAAACAGCCTGTGGGCTTTTCTTTCCTCTTCATCAATTTATTATTTTTTTTTTCCCCAAAAAATGCTGTAGATGAGTTGAGTGGATTTCAGTGCAGTGATTCAGAGATTAAAGTAGAAAAGTGGAGCTGTTTCCACAAGACACATTGACAGGTGCTGGTTTCTCTGTTCCCCACCCCATCGGTGCCTGGCCACTGCTAACCACAGCGCTGATCAGAGCTGAACGCAAGCCGCCCCTTCCCCAATTACTGGATTCTCCCAGTTCCACTGAGATGGTGTATTTGAGGAGCAGTTCTGGCCCAAGCGGAGCACTCTGCATGCCCTGAGCGCTCCAGCTGCAGCCGGAGATGGCAGGCGGTGGTGGCCCTCCTGCATCCCTTGGGGATGGGCAGAGGGACCAGAGGACCAGGGCACCACCGGGGTTTGGCCGCGTGTTGTGCAGGATGGGGGGTTGTGCTTTACATGTGGTGTTTTGCCCAGGGAGGCTTTGAGAGAGCTTTATTTGTGGGTGAACAGAGCAAAGAGCCCCCTTCGTGCTAATTGTGGTCCATGCAGGGCTGGGCAGCAGGGCTGAGTGCCTGGGGGCATCCCCCCTCCCCAGACCTGGCCCTGCAAGAAAAGCTGGAGAGGCTGAAGGTGGAGAGATGCCTCTGATCCTGGTAATAAAAGATGGGTGGTGTTGAAAGGAAGAGGCTGAGGAGACAACTCTGGCTTTAAAGAGAACAGCTAATAAGTGGGTTTGGCACATCTCCAGCTGCCTCTGGCAAAGGGGTTTAGAAGGCAAGGGGGGGAGGTTTTGCACGCCAAGGTGGATTTGCACGCTCAGAACTGGGCATGCTGTCCAAGCTGGGCTCTCTCTGCTGTTGTGCCAAGCTCCAGCCCTCCACCAAACCCAGGAAAACATCCATGATTCACTGCCTGGTGCCTCTCCGCAAGGCTTGGAAAAGCGAAGCGCAGGGTCTGCCCCCGCTGTGCCAGGAACAGGTGAGGTTCCCACCGGTGCTGGGGGCCAGCACTGCCTGCAGTGAGCCAAAACCCAAGCTCATGCAGGAGAGATCTTGCTCCCAGAGAGATATTTTTAGGCCAATCTCAGAGCAGGAGTGAGAATAAGGAAGGAGATTTTGTGAACTTTCCTTTACCTCGTCTGCACAGAGGTGTCAGCTGATAGTGCCCAAAGGTTGCAGAGACCCAGGCAGCCTCAGCCTTCAGAAATAGGCTCAAAATCCTTCCTCCAGAGACTACAAATACAGAGCAGCATCCTGTGGTACCTGAAAGGTGTTAGATGGGAAGGCTAAGTGACAGAGACAAGGCCACATCTCCACCACTGCTGGAGGATGGCAGGGACAATGCAGGGTGCCTTCACCCTGGGCCGAGTGCCGCAAGGGAACTGCCCCTCTCCCTGATTTAAGAAAGCCTTTATTTTGGATATAAGTGGAGGTGAGCATTCATCAGCATGAAAAATAATAGCTGAACCAATCATTTGAGTCACCCTTTAGGCTGCAGGATAATGAGCTGGGTCAAACACTTAGGGAAGCGTTGCATCCATTTTGCTGTAATGCTGCTTAAATTTCTCAGAGCCACAGGAGTTATTTGGTTCAAACTTAGGGCAAAACTCCAGCTTCATCTTTCTTTGTTTCCCTTGAAGCCATTTGCCAAAGAAAAATATTGTTTATCTAAACCCCACTTCCATTTGCAAGATGGTTTTTAGCTTTTTTGCACTTACCATGTCAGTCCATGAAAAGTGTCAGCAGTAATTTTGATTTAGAGAAATATTTTTTTGCTCTGCTAAATGGAGTGTTTTGAATCCATAAGGAAAAGATGGCTGTGAGCACTCCGAAGTCTCCCTCCTCCACTGTAAAACCCAACCAGCAGTGTACGGAGATGGAAAGATAGCTGGGAAGTCGGTACAGGTGACTAAAGAGGATTTGAAGACAGTCTCTGCAAAACTATTCTGGACCATGCCCAAACTGACATTTATTTACATAAAACATATAATTGAAATGTCAGAAGAGAACAATTAAAAGCATCAACTGAAATGAATGGCAGTACCATGACTCTGCTTTCTGTGGAAAGGGAAAGATGGGTTTGGGCTGGTTTTCCCTTTTCATTAATTTCCTTAATCTCTTATCAATGCACCAAACATCGTGATCTACTAAATACAATGTCTGGCAGGAAAAAAAAGGTTTCAGCCTCCAACTCCTCGAGAGATCTTCCTCCAGCAGTGTGGCTGAGGCCTCATCAAGCCGTGATGGCTTTTTTAGAGGGTAAATGACATTTCCCTCCATGTATGCGAGGGGCAGGAGGCATCAGGGCTGTGGTCCATGGGATGCTCCATCCTCTGCGGCCCCGGGGATGGCCAGGGCAGGGTCTCGCCCAGCGGCAGCAGTTGACCATTTGTTAAACATTTGCAAAGCATTAACACCGGAGCTGGCTCCGGATTCCTGCAGCTGGTGGTGAAGCCGGTGCAAGGGCAGCGCCAGGCATGCTGGGGCTCAGGCTCACAGCAGCTCCAGGTCTGCGCACCCAGAGAAGGTCCAGGAGATGGAAGAGAAGCAGAAAGGACTGCAAGGAGGAGCACTGCACATTCCCGGCAAGGTTTTAACCCAGTAAAGGTGTTTTCAGGTTTCTCCTTTGGTTTTGAGGTTCACCCTCAGCTTACATCCTTCTCCACAGCTGGAAGATGCTCGGCCGGTCTCGCAGCAGCTGGCCAGGACAAGGTCACGCAAAATAATTGCAGCCTGTGTGCAGTCCCTGGCCTCCAGCCTGTTTCTTTGCTGTAGAACATCTTCTTATTGTACCTGACCTTCAGGACACAGTTGCAATTCTACGGCAACAATAACAATATTCAAGCGATGATCTTTTTGGCATTTCTGGTTGATTTTTCACACATAACAGGAAAAAAAAAAAAAAAAGCCATTCTTACAACCAGCTCACATTTTTCCAAAGAGACACCGAATGAGACCATCAGCATGAGTGGTCTGTTCACTCTAGCACATAACGCCACACCAGAGCCCTCCTGTCATTGTCCTGGTTTCCCTTACTGCCACAAAGGGATTTGCACCAGGCTGACCAGCACAGGGCAGCAAACGGGGCTGAAAGCAACGTTTTCCCCAGAACTCTGAGTTCACCGCAGCGTGTGACAAGCGGCAAGGAAAACATGACAGTAATCAGGGCTGGCAGCAAGCGGTGGAAAATGTATTTGTAAGAGCTTTGATTAAACTGTCAGCTGGAATTTTGGAGCAGATGCAAAGCATTTAAACATAGACTGTTTAGTGCTGGGAGGCCTAATTCTTTTAATTTAAATGTTAGTTTAGGGGACAAGCTACAGAATGTATTTACCTCTCAGTGCCTACACATATCTTGTGCTTGACACAAATGAAGAATTAGGTGGCCATGTGTATAATCACAAAGGCTTGATGCTTGTATTTCACAAAGGCTTGATGCTTGTGTTTCTGCAGGATGCTCTCTTGCATGTGTTAAAAAATTTCCCTTTCTCCAGCATCACTGTACAGCCATGGGAAAGTGTAGGGGAATGAAGGCAGTGGGTTGATTGACATTGGTAATATATGTAGCTGTGGCCTTGCTTTGACGATGTGCAGCTGTAACTTGTCCTGCAAAGTGGTTAAATAGCGCCGAGGAGGGTGGGAGAAGATGGGCCCTGAATGGAGGAGGAGTGGGGAGAAGGAGAACCCCAATATAGCACATATGAGGAGGACTGTGGTCTGGTCCCTGGAGGATGGAGAAGCAGCATGGACACTAGAGTTTGACAAATGGTAAAGCTTTTTGCTGCTTGCTAGTTTGTTTGTGCTGTGACAGGAAAGTGTTGGAGTCACAGGAGGAGGTGACTTTGGTGACAAAACCAAGCAGTGGCTCAGCCCATGGACTAGTCTGGCTCAAGGTTGGAGCAAAGTGTGAACTAAGCTCTGGAAAAACTTGTACCAAGCAATTAGGAAGGTAATTTGAAATCATACAGGAGGGTTTAGTCAGGTGTTGCCCCAAGGAGAGGCCAACATTAGAAGTGATGCCTCTGAATGTCAGTGTTGGCAGCAGGATGAGGCTGGTGCCTCTGCAGGGTGGTCCTTGGGCTGCAAGTGGCCAACGTGGCTGGGTATTCCTAGGGCCAGTTGCCTTTTTGCTCCCCAAAAAGAATAGTGGGATGCCAATTTAAACTATTTATATTAATTGTAGTGAAGGCACATAAGGCTGTAAATAAGTGTCCTGTGTTGAACACCCTTTGAACAGGAATCCTCTGTCCTTCTGCCTTCACAGATGTGTCCTAGGCACATCAGATCATTCAGTCTGACCACTTCTTTATAAACAGAAAGGGAAATGGGAAATGTAGTGTCCCTGCTCAACAAGGTTACTTCTAAACTTTTTTGGTTTCCTAGCGCATGTGGATTTTTGCCACAGTTTTCACCTTGCAGGGCCACCATCAGAAGACAGGCACTGAAATCATCTTGTGTTGCTGCTGTGCTTCACAGCAGGTGTGGTGCTGCTGCCGGTCCTCCTGCTCTTACAATTTGGGAAAGCGCTTACTTCCCAGGAATTTTGGTGGGATTTCAGTACATGGTAAGAACTAAGTCCATGTTAAAGGACACTCTAGATAAAGCCATGTAATGCAGTAAGTTTAATTGCATTGGAGGGATCCAGCCTAGATGGGGATGCTGATGTGGATGGGAGAGGTTTGCTGGGTGCCAGGGCTGGCACCGGGGAGGGGATGGAGCAGCGTGATGCACATGGGAGATCAGGATATGGCACCGGCAGAGTCAATTCGAGCTGTTTGCCAGGTGCCTGCCTGCTGTCACAGGCTTCAGCTTCCAGCTTCAAAAAACATCAGGTTTCCCTAGTTTTAATTCTTCATTTCACTGAAGAGGACAGTTGGATACAGTTTTGCATCATGAGCTCCAGAGACACAGAGACCTTGTAAAAACCATTCTTGCCTGTAAAGCAAACTGAGCGTGTAATAACTGCAGTGACCAAGTAATATTGTTGCAGCCAGGAGGAGGGGGACAGAGTAAGGGGTCCGGGAGGAGGATGAGGTCTGATCCTTCCCAGTACAGATTTTAGGGGAGGGAGAACAGACCGTGGGGAAGTTTCTGTTTTAGACTCACAAGTCCCATGAGGCAGGAAGCAATAATTTGAAATTAATTAAATATAAGAACTTGCTTGCTCAGTTTTGTCATCTCTCAGCATAAGCTGAGCTGCACAGTCAAAGCCCTGCCCTCTTCTTTGGAAGCCAGCAGAGACCAAACACAAGTTTTTATAGCTATTCACTTGTTTTTCTGTGATTTTTTTCTGGTTTTCTACATTTTTTCTACATTTGTTTGGCCAGTGGGGTTGAATGAGGCCGGTCTCCTAGGAGGACAAGCCCTGTTTGTGTTATGTGAGTGTTGACGGAGTTTGCTCATGCCCCCACATGCTGCTGCAGCCCATTCCCAGGCAGAATTGCTACTGAGCAACTTGGTAACGATGACCTATGGAGGCAAAATTGCCCCTCCTGTGCTTTGGGCAGCTCTTGTTAAGTTGCTCTGAGAATATCCTTAGCCTTGGTGCCTCAGTCCATCTTGTGCTGTGAAGACTCCACAGCTCTGCGAACTCCACTGTAACTCAGCATTGCTCCTCAGGCCAGAAACCATGGGAGGATGCTGTCCTGTGAACACAGGATCTTCTGCTGAAAATCTAAAAAAGCTGCTTGCTGCATTCATCAGCAGTGTAGACACTGCAGCAAACCTGGTTTTTGGCAATAGACTTTGGTTGGCTTTTAATGGTAACCTACTGCCAGGTTTCCAGACAAGTGACCACTGTGCATGGGCAGAGAAAGTCTCCCAGACTTTCCCAGAAAGCACAGAGCTGTTTTACAACTGAACTGGCCTTCGCAAAAAAAAAAAAAGGGAATTTACAGACTGAGACAGATGCACACAGACCTGCATTAATCTCTTGCACGCTTGAGCCCATTTGGATTTTAAAAGCCTCTCCTATGAAGAGCTCATACACTGCAGCAACCATAAAAATGATCTTCTGTTTACAAGGCCTGAAGGCAATCCTTAATCATGAGCGCACATCTGAACAAGGCACTCCATCATTATGGGATAAGTGTCTGAAATGGAAATACAGCCAAAGACTTTAGTGGATTTCAATGTATTCGATGTGTATTCCTGCTCTGCAGTTCCCAGTGTGGGGGGCTGCCCCCATGTCTGCACCCACGCAGCGCCAAAAGCTGCGACAGGAGCTCAGTGCACTGCCCACAGCTGGGACCGCAGGTGCCAGCACCCAGGATGGGTTGTCCCCAGGGTTCTGGGCACACAGGGCACCTCAGGGACCACTGCTGAGGGTTCTACCTCTGCCAGATGTGCCTCACTGGGGAACAAGGACAGCCAGTTACTCCCATGTGGATTCAAAAAGGACTGAGCACAGCTGTTTTGGTGGGCTCATGCTGCAGCAGGTAATTTCACTGCCTGGCAGAAGAAACTGTCCCAAAATGAAGATCCCACCATGTTCCCATATCACTGACATCTCTGACCAGCCATCTCTGGGAAGAGCAGCTATGGATGAAATCTGTAACCTCTCCCTTTCCCTCGCTGCATCCCACCTTCCCCGAGCTGCTGAGTAGCCTTGACTCAGTTCTGGCTGATCTAATTCCCTCCAGTAATGATTCACCCAGTTAATAGGTTCTCAAAAAGAGCTGGTTAAGAAGGAAGAAACTGCAAACATTTCCAAATAACAAGTCCTACATTTAATCTCTGTTTTGTCACTTTTTTCTGCCATTACAGGTCTGGGCTAAACCCCATATTTTTGCTCAATCTGTGAATACAGCTCAAATGAGCTGTGTGATATTTAGGGAAAAAAAGGGGAAAAAAAAAAAGTCCTGTTATCCCACTCTCCATTTTCTCTCCTAAACAGACATGAAATGAAAATTTTGGGTGGTAATTCATGGTCTAGACACTGTGTTGCCACAACATACAGCTCCACTAGAGTCCTGCTGGCTCGAAGCTTTGTTGTGCTGTTTCCTCTGCGGCACCTGATGGGTTTTGGAAAATGTGTATACAGTGAGAAAAGCTCCAGCTAAGTGCAGCTCCAGCTAAGTGAGAGCTGATTACAGCCCCACGATTATCAGGGACTGTATCTTTTTTCCTGGGATGCTGGTAAACCCTTCATCCTGGCAGCATGGGTGGGCAGGAGTGGCCACAGTCCCTCCTGGAGGAAAGCCCCTGCCTTGAAGGAAACTTCTCTCAAATGTCCTGAAAACTCAAAAAAGAAAGATGGGAAGATCATTACCCACATGTGAGGAGAAAGCTCAGCACCTAGGCAGGCTTCCACTTCGTGTGCAAGGGGCAACAGAGAGGTTTAAAGGAAAGGCTGTGAGAGACCAGCAGGCAGCAACCCCAGCTCCTCGCAGCACTGGTTTGCCTCGCACCATCCAGAAGGCAAATCTTGCACCTCATGGGTACAGCAGCCGGGGAGCATCTGCAGATGTCCCACCTGGGAAGGACATGTTGACCAAGCCCTGCTCAGAGCCCTTTGGATGCCCAAGAGCGACAGTGCTGGTTCCCCACCTCCTCATCCCCACCTGCACCCAGCACTCTGCCCTGCCTGCGCCCCTCGGGCCAGCCTGCCCCTCTCCCCAGCTGCAGCTGGGGGTCTGGGGGCTTGTAATACATGCATTGCTGCCTTCCAGCCCCCTGGAGATGGCCTGGCTTTGATCCAGAAAGCTTTAGGGTCACGGTTTTATAGCTCTTGGCTGCTCTCTGCTCCATCCACCTCCTGCCTGTCCTTTGGCAATGAAGCCAAAACCACGCACGACTCACAGGTTGCGTTTGTTTTGCTGCTACAGGGTGTTTTGTTTAAAGCTCTTGAAATACGTACATGGAGACCTAAGAGCTCTGTCATGACTGCAGCCTGTGACTGATTCACATGGATGGGAGTTACAAGGCTTTATGATCCCTCCCTCCATTTTACAGATTTGAATTTATCCTTGGGCAAAAGCTGGTGTCATAAAATGCCAGGAATCTTGGCTCAGGATTGCCCACATCCTGTACCCTTTCATCCTGCAGTTACTGGGCAGATGAAGTTCTCAGCCAGGGAACGTCCAGGGGAGCATGATGTGGCTTGACTAAATGCCAGCAGAGCTGATGCAATCGTTCACATCCTGGGGCTGCGCTAGCAAGATGTGTGACAATCTTGTGCATGTCCTAGCTATCTAATCCCAAAGCAAGGAGCAGGAGGTAGAGCTGGGGAATACCAGCTGACAGGCTCCTGGAGGCTGGTGACCCATCTCCTGGCTTTCCGTGTTTCCTCATACGTAGGCTGGTGGGAAAAAGTCTGAAATATTGAAACGATGAGGGTGAAAGCATGGTTAAAGCCTGTGGGAAGGAAAGTTGCCTATGCTGGGAAGGACAGCAGCATTAGCACTGATTTCAGTCTGTAACCCCCAGATGTTTTCTCTCTGTGGGGTGCTCAGAAGTGCTGGTCTGGCCCTGCTTTGTGTGTTGGCATGAGGAGGCTGAGCTGGGGAGGTGATGGATTCCCACAGCCCCGGCTTCTCGGAGCCTCACGGCTGAATCAGAGCTGTTCACTGCCGTCTGTGCACCTCCGCTGTCCATAAGGCATCAGAAATAGCTACCAGCTCCTGTCAGTGCCTGCAAGAAAGCCAGGAGGAATTAGCAGGAGCAGGGAGTATTTCATAATAATTAGTAAAATTGCAGTTGTTCTTTTTCCAGTAGCAATTATTGTTCCCTTCCAGGCTAGCTGTGTTTTGGCCTTTGCTATTCTGCAGTTTCCTCTTCCCCTGGCCGTGGAGCAACAGAGACGGGGTGTTTTCTAGGCAGATCTCAAATGGTTTGGTGCTGCTTTGGTTTAAAGAACTTAAAAGCCATTGATTTGAAAGACATCTCTGTATCTTTGTCCCTTAAGGTTGAAGGTCACTGACAACATTATGAATTTTTAAATGATGGAACAATCAATATTTTAAAGAAACAAATGAATTTTCTCCCCATCTTCAGAGTTATCTCTTTTCTGGAAGATTTTTAAAAAAAACCTCCCAAATTACCCCATGATGGATACCTCAGTCGTCTTGATTAACTGCAAGACTATGTGAAAAGGCCATTCAGTTTTTCTTCCCTGTCATTATGTTTATATAAATCTTCTAAGAATCAGCAATAAAATACTTTGTTTTCCTACACTTTTTAATTTTTTTTTTTTTTTTTACCCTTTGTGGCCTTCTTCCTGAAGATTTCATTCATTCCTGCTGCTGTTTTACTTCAGAGTGGCCAGGCTGTTGATACTACAGTCACTCTTGAAGCAGATCTTGGTGTGGCATTTGAGAGGAGCATAGTTGTTCTTCCATGGAGGCTTGACTTAGTTTGGCTTCTTTTTTTCATTCTCCAAACAGATAATAAAAGGTGTTTAAAGAGAAAAGACAAAATTTATCTCCATATATGGAGGAGCATCACAAGCAGAGATGTAGCCTGTTCAATATGACTGAATTGCAAGAGGTCAGGGAAAAGGAGCAAATGGAGCCAAAGTGGGATCATTCTCCATCAGCTTGCCACACTTCTTCGTTTCCAAACAACAGGCTAAATCCTGCTGCTGTGTCTAAAACAAAGCATGTCCTAGTGTGGTCTGCACATCAGGCAAACTGAGGCACATTTCCAGAACCCCAGTTTGGAGCTGCTATTGTTGTAAGTGTTTGGGGTAAAATCCATCTCTGCAGGAAAGGGCATTCCTGCAGCAGCTGATTTTCCTCACCACACAACAGTACCATGGATGATACAAAAGTCTGATTTTCTTAATTCCTGTCAAAACCCATGGGACTGAAAAATATTGTCTTAGGAGCCAGGTGTCTAAAATAGTTTGTCAACATGGGCTTGCATCAAAACAGGAATTTTCTTTACTGTCTAGTCCTCCTAAATACTCAACTTGCTTACTCTTCCCTTGGTTTTTTTTGGTTTTTTTGTTTGGTTTTTTTTTCAAGGAAAGCTTAAGAGGAGCCTGTAGGATTGAAATGCATGTGCCTGGCACATATACCAAGTCATAGTAGCCAGAATATCCCCCTATACACATGATTTTTTGAAATACGGATGTGGTAGTGAGGTTGTCATAGAAACAACTGCCTTCATCACCCACAGAATGGTAAGAACAGACTGTTGGTCCCTCATTCGGAGAGGAACGCAGCTGGGATGTGATCCTGAGGGGCCCATCATTACTGGGCCTCCTGAGACAACAGACAATAGTGGCAAGTAAAGGCACTCAGCATCTCAGAGGATGAACTGTCATTCCGGTGTATCGTGAGTGTTTCAGTCTCAATCAGAATGAGCAGAATAGATGTGGGAATCCCACTGAAGCTGTTCTTCAGGCAGACTTTCTTTGAAGGAACTGGATGCAAAAACTTCCAGTGAGACAAACTAGTTCTCATCCATTTGGTGATGAGCATGTTCCCAGAGAAGGGAGAGTGCAAAGCCTCTAGTAACAAAGGTGCCGTGTGGAAGGCATCCTTCCTTGCAGGCTTTCATGGAATCACACAATCATTTAGGTTGGAAAAGACCTTTAAGATCATCAAGTCCAACTGTGGGTTTAAGCATTGATTTAATAGCTGGAACAACAACGGATCAAAGTACAGTTTGCTGACGGTGTGGACTGGCTGGTCTGCTTGGGTACCTGGGCACATGAAATATTTTATTTCTGTTAACCTCATGTATATAAACTCTGAACAGGAGAGCAAGTAACAAATATGAGATAGCTATTTTCCAAACAAACTTTAAGAAATTTTCCAGATGAGTAGGTTTACCAAACGCTACTTAGCTACTAAATAATATCCAGTGACGTTATGAATGGCAAATCCAGCTCTGTTTGTTTGTTTATGGACATATTAGCTCCACTGACCTTCCACTATTCAGCCAGTTCTCCTCATTCCTGGTCAGCGAAAAGGGGATCTAATATAAGGAAACAAGCCTTGCAAACAACCTTGCGATGGTCCTGCAAACAACCCTTGAACGAGGCATTTTTGGACCTGCTTTAAAGGTTCTTCATTGCTCCGGTTCTCAGCCTGCCACGGTCCCGGTGTGCAACCCAGCTCTCAGACACATCCTAGGAATGAAACAGGCCACTAATGAGCACTGAATATAGCCTAAAGTTGTTACTGTGAGTTTCATTACTGCTAAGACTGATGTTGGGATGCAATTTACTTAAGAGAGGCCAGCAGAACTAAGTGACTAGCCAGAAATTACTTGGAAAAATTGCTCAGGAAAAGATTTTAAAATAATTTCCATTTCGCTGCAGGTTATTTTGTAATTATGCTGCAAATTACCTCAAACAGAATCTTGAAGAACAATAGAAAAAACTGCCCATGTTCAGATTTCTTCTTTAAGACAGGGCTGGCTGTCCTTATGGCTATTTACTATGTAGATTGAATTACAGATTAATATTTTAAGCAGGTATTCTTTGTACCATGTGTCAGGAGAGAGAGAGTCTTCTGAAAAATCTCACCTGGGCATCTTGGTGCAGGTGTCTCCCACTTTGGTACTGACTTTGTTAGTGACCTGTGACACCATACAAGGTTGAAATTATTAGACAGTAGTTCCAAGGTTCAGCCTTAGAGAAAATCAATTATTCATGATAACACTTCACAGGTATTATATCCCATTCTCTGTAACCTTCTTTGCTCCCCTTCCAGTCATCTGCTCTTAAGAAACAAGTAAGTTTTTAATCGGTCTTCACTCCTGCCTTTTCCTGAAGTTGCTGTACCAGGCATTACAAGGTATCATTTATCACACCATTAATTCCTTCCTCTACCTGTAAGCAGATGAGAAAACTCTCAGACTTTCCAGAAATTAAACCTTGCCTTCATAACCAGAAATCTCTCCGGTTAATAAACAAAATAATCCTAAAGAGGCGAAAAAAGTCCACACTTTTCATACAGATTAGCAAGTCGAGCTCAAGACAATTGGCAGCTCTAGCTCACCTGTGATTCCAGCTCACACAAGAGCCAGTTAAAACATGTTTTAAAACAGTTCTGGGGAAATTCTCAGCTTAAGAATGAATTATTAAAAATAGATAAAAACATATTTTCATGCTAGAGCAGTGGCTTTAATTATTTTTTTTAAAATCAGTAATTAAAGAAAAAAATAATTACTGAAACTTGAAGCTATTCCGTCTGATTCTCACTCTTACAACTGGCTCATACTCATCTATCACCATGTGAATAGGGCAGTGATTACACTCTACCACCAGAGCAGGATGTTCCTTGATAGGCCTGAAGCAAGGGCAGACTAATTTAGTTCCAAAGGTAAATTAGACTGATAGGCTTTGATTAGGGAAAGCTCCATTTACAACCCCACACAGGACATAAGGTTATTTGTACTCAGCACAGTCTCCGAGATGACAGCATTTTTCCTTTCCTCTCTCTAATGAAAAACTCTTGAATCAAAATAATAGTTTTGGGTCCTGAGCTGCATATTCTCCTGATCCCACCTGCCATATCCCATCATAACCCACATTCCTCTTTGATTCGACTTTCTTTAGTGGGTGAGTAAGGTCAATTTGAACACATTGCTGCTTTCTGAAAGGTTTCTGTGAATATTCCCATTGGAATAAAGCCTGGTTCATTGTCTTATTCCCCCCACTATTCTGTGTGTACACGTGACCAAACAAGCAGCACTGGCTAGAGGTTGGGGCTAAATGACCAAAACTCTTTTAACACCACAGCTGTGAATACTGGACCACCTTTTACAGTGTTTCACTCTTCTGGTGGAGCTAAAGTCAGTTTTATACACAACCGTGCAGTTGCATAGTTGCACACAAGGTGTGTGATGCACTGATTAGGCTGTACGATCTGAGCACGACCAACAGGCTAGAATATGCTGCCAATAAGAAAGGTGCTGAAGGTGTTTTAAAAAAGGCAGGATGAAGGATAATGTGTTCAGTCTGCAACAATAATCTTTAGTAACTGTTTTAAGTCCCTTGCATAGAAAAGCACAGTAGAGCTACTTTTTTATTTATTTATTTTTAATTTACATGTCATTTCTCTCCAATAAGGATTCGGCATCTGGACTATAAAAATACAATCACAAAGAGAAAATCTATTGAAAAGGCAAAACAAAACTCTTGAACACAAAGCCTGTAAAACAGAAGCTTGGGTCAAAAGCCCTCATGACGCAGCTGGTTTTCAAAGAAAAGGTAGTGGCTTTTAGCAGTAGGACAATTGCTGAATAGTGCTCTGCACATCCTGAGTTAAGATAATACAAATAGCTGTCTGTGAGAAAAACAGATAGGCTAATGGCCTCTCCTCTCTGGTTAACAGAGCAGGGTTATTCACAAATGTACACTTGCTAGGGTTGTTTTTTTGTGTGTTTTGCTTTTTGAGGATTTTTTTCTCAGCTGCTTTTTAAAAGTAAATACCTGTAATATGGGAAACCATAATGGAATTGTGTTCTGTGTCATCTTCTCCCCTTTTTTGACATGTCACATATTTAACCAAGTGGCCTACTAAGCTAATGGATGAATGACATTTGTTACATTGCTCTCCTGGAGTAGATGAATCTGATGTGCTCTCCATTATGAGTAATAATTCAAACATATGCCTTGCTTCCAGGGAATAGCTGGAACAGCTCAAGAGCCCAATTCAACATCTAAGTGCTTAAGTTGAAAGTCACAATTGCTACTCACAAGCTGGTTAGGGTTGTTTGGTGGTTTTTTTTCTGAAAAAAATCTAAACTTTATTGACTTGAAGGTTAAAAATCCCTGGACTGATTTTCAGATTACACACGCAGGTGTCACGGGCTGGCAGTGTTTTTACCAACAGGCAGACTGTCATTTAACCTGTACAAACTGTTGTGGCTTTTTTTTAATGAATAATGTTTGAGCAGCTTAGAAGTTTTTCATCTGTTTCCTTGCTGATCATGTGATCTGTCAGGCAAGCAGTTTCACTGCTGTCATTTCAGGCTGCCTGAAAATGCTAGCAAGCTATAAATGTTCTATCTGCACCTGCGTCTATCATTATTATTCGCAATAAATATTCACTCAATATATTCTCTTACTAGAGTAAAAATCCCAAATAGTACATACGGTATAAATTATGCATCTATGATATAGATACATTCTAGATGTAATGAATTACCTGTAAGCTGTGCTCTAAACTCACTATACTTTCACAGGCAAGGTTTTACAGAACTTTTAAAGACAAGACTCAAAGCCCACCATAATGCTAAACTAATGCATTTTAACGCAAAAAGAAGAAAATACAGTGAATACAGTACTTCTGTGTATAACACCATCCATGTATTTTATATGAGAGATCCTAGATTACATTTTTCTTTCAGACTTTGCATAGTTCATACTGAGATTACTGCTGGTAACCTGCTAATTTAAGAATAAGGGAGTCGTGTGTGCGGTGGGCCATGCACTTTTGTCTGTCAATAAAAATACTGTTTGTTTTCACAGCTATTTCTTTTTCTAAATTCATCCGTGTGTCTTCCAGGTTCCTCAGAGACTGTTCAGATTCCAGCAGTTTTTTCTTCAGGGATTCAACGGACTCCGTTAGCTTTTCAACTTCACTGATCAACCTGAACAGAATTATGTTAAGTAATAAAAAAAAGAGCTGTAGCCAGTTGGTGTTCAAAAAAATATAAGAACTGTAATGGGAATAAAGACCAACAGCCATAGAATCACAATACTCAACAACGAAGGATCTCAGAGAGGTTCTGCATACACATACTTGGTCAAAAGCAGCGTTCGTTTTCACAGCTTCTGTACAGAAGTCTGCCATGATTTCAGTAGTACCAAGAACGTCTTTTACCACTAAGCACAGTGGACCTATCCATCCTCATCCTCTCCCACTGCATAGGACACTTGTACTAAGAATTACAGAGCAAAAACTGTTAGGTAAGTCCAGTTTGACTGGATCAGCGTTTTGTTCACTGGTATAAAACTCAAGTATTAAAGATGATACTCGCACCAGAGATCAGAAAACAGTCTTTACTTCAAAAGCAGATAAGCTTTTAAAGAAGTAGCAGCATATCATTTTAAAACAAGCAGCGAACCATTTTAAGAGCAGCACATCATTTCAATTAAAAGTCAGTGGGGGTCAGGTGCTTTACTGCAATCTGCCTGCAGAGAAGGCACATATTTACTTCCTGGGAAAACAAGATCCCTATGTGCTATGCAAACTGAGTAACTACAAACAGTATAAGCCTGGCAATTAAACACATGCCCATTCAGCAAAGGACTTGCATGTGTCCTTAAATCCCACTAAAGGCCGTGCACATACTGCACATACACGGTCTGCTGAAGCAGGACCTTAAATGAGGGTGCCTGAGCTGCTATAACACATCTGGATTAATTATAACTTCTTCCTTGCTGTCTAAAGAACAGCATATTGGCTTTGCAGGGTAGGCACCTGAGCTACAAGGATACTGTAAGCCCGCAAAAGCTGATTCCCCACTTTTCCTAAGGATAGGAAAATGTGAAGGAGGAGAATCAATTACAAAGCTTATAATGAGATCAAAACTGACAAATGTGACATTCAGACCTTTAATTTGAAAGGATTTGTTGACCCCCAGTTTTAAAACGGATTATTACTGAAAATCAAATGCCACCAGCCCAATGCTTCACAATACTGAGGACTCCTCTCAGACTATGAGTATGTGCAGCCCATTTATATTCTCGGCACCAAAGCGTAATTCTTTGGGTACATGGTCCACCTCGTGGTGAACTTTGGCTAACAGCAAAAGGGTTGCAAGTGATCCACCTGCTGTTGTATTTTTTTGGCTCATTTAAATAAAAAAAGAAACCACACAGTTCAGAGAAGAAAGCGTAGAGACAAAAGGCAGAATTGAGCCTATAGCACTTCCATTTGTCAATACATTATCAGGGGTCCTCAAACTTTTTAACCAGGGGGCCGGCGTGTGGATGAAGTGGCAGGCAGTCATCTGCGGCTGCTTGGATTCCCCTCCCAACCCCCGGCGGGGCGGGGGTGGGGGGGGGGAGTGGGGCGGCGAGGGGGTCTCTAAATACCGGGGGCCGGATTGAGGACCCTGGGGGCTGTATCCAGTCTGCGGGCCGTTGTTTGAGGACCCTTGCATTAGATTAAAATGGTATCTTCCTCATAGTGATTTCAGTCAATTGAATTATTTCTGACTTATATCAGAATCAAATCTAGCAATAAAAGCTAAAGGCTACACGTCACCGATAAAAAGTGCAAAAACTGTCTAACATCACTTCTGGATAGAACAGACACCCTGGAGGACTTGTTTAATAGTGTTTACCTGAACTGTGCTTCATCTCTGCAGAGCTCTACATTGGGCCTGAAAGACCTGTCATACAGCCTTGTTTGAGCAACTTTCATCGGGGCTTCTTTGTCTTTGATAGTTTGTTTGAGAGCAGCAATATTAGCTTCTTGTTCTCCAATCTCTTTAAGGATCTAAAGAGGATAATCAAGAAAAAGAACTGTTTAAAAAAAGATACATATTGTATCTGTGCATGCTGTTCATGGTCCTAGTGAATCAGTTGTAGTCTTGACCTCTTACTTGGCCAAAATATAGAAGAAATAGAAGTACAAAGGTGGTTTTGACATCTTTAGTTCTACCACTAAGCTGTGTATTTGATCTTTGGTCTAAAAAGAAGCAGAAAATATTCTGCAGCCTGTTCAAAAACTCTTCCATGTTTCCTGACAACACATCCCACCTCCATGCATTGCTTTTAACTGTAAATTTTTAACTGTAAATTATATTTAAAAAATCAAGTCATTTTGAGTGAGATTGGGAACTGCTGATGAACTTGTATTTCTGGCATTAGTGAAGAAAATGGAAAAGACATGAAATTCTGAATCCCTTCTCCCTCATAACCACTGACACCCATGCAAAAAAAAAAAGTCTACCCAGCTGTCATTATCCAACAGATGATAAGGATGGTTATTTTTTCCACACTTGCCAATGGCCTAACACAGAAGTAGGCGCTGCTCCACACAGGAGAAGCAGCAGAGGCTGGAGATGCTCTCATCACTTGCCAGGAACTGCTGCTGCTGCTACTACTGCAGCACAGCATGGCTTTCATTCCATACAAGCAATAACCAGGCTAGCCTGGCAATCCTGGCCCAAAGATCAGCTCCCTGATCACACAGTTTTAGGTTTTAGTTCAGCCAGATGGGGAAGAAAGTGTTTAATTTTCTCCATATTTAAGTCCATCTCTTGTTTAGAGAAGCACAGAAGCAGAAAAAGCTGAATCGGGCCACAATCCAGCTCTGAAGACTCTTACAGATACTAAGCTGACACAAAACAGCATTCAATACCTGACAGTAAGACATTTTTTTCTAGAGGACAGATCTACCATGATCTTCTCAAAAGAGACTATCATGCCTATAGACAGCATTCAAAAAATAACACTTACATTTTTCAAATGATGCTCTAGTTTGTGTTTTGCATCGTCCAGCTCCTCGCAGTGTTTGGCAAAAGCCTCATTAACAGCAGCGCTTTGCATCCTCAGGTCCTCAGATACGTCATGAAGAATATTGTCAATCAAGGCACGAAGACTGATGGAAGCCAGTTTTTCTTGTTCTGCCCTATAGATGTTGTCATGACTGAACTTGGCCCATGTCTCTGGTGTTGAGGCACTGGAAGAAGAGGTGAATGGTACACAAATATGAACCTTGCTCTTTTGGTCAAGTTGCACTTAAAGACAATCTGAAGCTTGTTCTCTCCCTGCAGAATTGTTTTCAACCTCCATTTGTTTTTGCTGTTGCATGCAGTCTAGACTTACCATGAAGGAAGAAGAATAATCCTTTTCCTTTTATTAATATTTATATTAATAAACTCTCATTCATCTTGCAGCTTCTGAGGGAAGTAATATATGACACAAAATCATCCAAAGTTCTTCCATCTTTAGCTAATACTACCAAGGCAAAAAGCAATGCACAAACTGTTAAGTCACTAGCAAATAAACACATGATTATAATCAAGCTTTACAGTTTCTGTCTACTTTGAAACAAAAAGAAAGATCACCTCTGGTTATACTGGGCCATGTTGAGCAGCAGAAGGAACTACATAGCACTTGGGACACTGCATCATATGAACACTGCCTGAAATGGGAGGGGGAAGCAGCAAGATTTATTGAAATAGTAATCCTGAAAGAATGGCATGCCTGCTGATGTCAAATGGTAAATCTCAATCAGATTCAAATCAGCCTTTACATGTATGAAGCCAATTATTTCCAAGAAAAACTTGTACAAGTTCAGCTGGCATGTGGTGAAGCAACTTTGCCATCAGTGGTATGCCATGCTGAGGTGGTAGCACTACTTTTACTATCCATGTAAGTATGACATTAATGCTATGACACTGTATGTCCAAAGAACTTTGATTCAGACCAGCATGACAGCTTTCACTGACACAAAGGATGTATTGTATCTTACCAGAGTTATTTGTGGAGGATAATGACAGTAACTACCCACCTCTCTTCAAACTTCACTGAATGAGGATGGTACTGGATGTTGGTGCTCTGGTTACTGTATCTTCCACATCTATCATCAATGTTGTATGTTTCAACTTTGTCTGACCAGTCCATTTCGCAGATCTCTTTGTGATCTTGATTTAATCTGAAAAGTCATTATTATGACATGGTTAGTGTAAAACAATACAATTAGCAAAACCGTCACAGACATTTGTGAAGCTAGGCTTTGTCTTTCAAAGAGCAGTAAGAACATAAACTTTCCTTTTTGTCTTGAAAATCCTAACCAAACTCTCTCTCCCACAACTATCTGTTAGAAGGACAGTAAGCCTGATGTGTTATTCACTACCCTAGACTTTCAGTGCTGTTCTGTGCCTGCTGAAGGCTTGCGGCTCTTACAGCCTGAGGCAAAGGAGAGGCTGAACTTGGGATTTTATGTAATAATACTATAACACAGAGGATTTTTTTCAATGTTGTTATGGGTAGAATAGGTAGGAGGCTTGCCCAACAGAACACTCTTCCCATGACAAGACATGAGGTAGCAGAAGACTCATCCTGGTCCTTCACTAGTACATTGAGTGTGACTCAAATTTAAGACCTCCATAAAGTAACACTACACCATTCTCCCAGCCCTCCTATCTAGCCTTTCAAAGACTCTAGCACACAGTGTAATTTCTCATTGGAAGATACAAGTACAATGATATGCAAAGTTTCAAAATGCTGCTTTGATGTCAATTAAATGAGTCACATCACTTAATTAGAATGACTGCAGATTACAAAAGAGTGGGGCCGTTATAAACTGCTAACACCAGATGTCACTCTCACCTAAGAAATTAAATACTCTGCTGGCCAACAATACTAAACGATGATACTATATGGTATTAAAATGATCTTAATCATAAACAGCACAAACCTAAACCCAACAGACTCCTCTCATACTCTAACTGATGTAACAGAACTACTTTATTTTGTGTTTATAGACAGTTTTTCTAAAAACAATATTTCATTGTATCTGGTAGAATAGCATAAACTGGAGCAGTTTAAAACATTAAAAAAACCTAAAATATCAAGCTTTCCAGCAGTTAAAACCATCATATTGATGCACCTTAGGATTCAGGTAACATCTTTCCAAAGGGCTCGTTCTAAATTAAAAGCAAATATTCCTTTTGAAATGCAATGAACATCCATACCGATACAGGAGGTAGAGTGAGTTCATACTGACATCTGGAGGCAAAAAACTCATCTTGAAAAGGCCCTTTGATCAGACAAATTATTATAAAAGACCCTGTACTCAAATATATCACGTGGTGCACCAAGACAGAGTGATATCTAGATAATACTTTTATTGCATTTAAATTCAGTGTTGGAAAATTAGAGAACTGAATGCACGTACTGGAAACGAGGACTGAAAATACAAAGCATGGCTTTATGGCATGCCTCTTACGTTACCTTACCCTACCTGAAAATCCTGAATTTTTATCACTGAGTACCTCTTTTCAGGTTTAAATAGACTTCATATGGCTCATAAGCCTGGCATTGGTAAGATCTTTATCCACTGGTCATTGTACCACTATATGCCAGGTATTATTTAGCTATATAAATCAGCTACTAACCAATCGTGAAAAACATCTTACCGCATCTGGTTAGCAGCTTGCGTCAAAGTTCTTTTCAAAAGCTCCTGGATATTTCTGATAAGTTCAGCTTCCTAGATAAAAACATTGAGACTTCTGTGATATCCAGAGCAGCACATACTATCCTGCAGAGCAATCTGATATCAATGGTAGTGGATAAATACTTAAATATTCCATTCATTACCCACTCTCATCCTATTATTGCAAGACACGATGTTCCAAGGAGTTAGCAGATACTGAGGTAACTCAGCTATCAGTCTAAGGTGGCAGCAATACTTGGAATACTTCTAATGCCTATCAGATTAAACAGAATATCTGAATTACCTGCATAGTCTTGAAGTAGGCAAAAAATAAGGCAACAGCATCATGCTCAGCAGGAGACCACTGCCTTGCACAAACACAAGGTGCCACTTTAAAACTGAGCAGGACACCGTCTGCCCCACAAGTACAAACTCAGATGTCAGGGGCTGCTGCCTTGTGCATGGATATGATACAACAGATCAGCTTCTCTGGCAAGACACTGGCTTCCAGAACCTGCTGAGTCCTTGCAGGTACCTTCAGAGCCCACTGCCATGTTCTGTAGTTACGTGTTTTTATCTGTATGCAAGGGAGAGGCTTCCCATCAGATTCCTGCAGATCTCCAAAAATACAGTTTGCCTGACGTATGGTGATAAGGTGCTATTTAACATAAAGAAGTGGCAGTATCACAATTTTCTACTTTCCTGCCCCCTTTGAGTGCTTTGTATTAACTAAAAATAGAAGTTACTACCCAATGATTTAAATGGCTATTGTCTGCTTCAGCAGGTATAGGAAAGCTGTCATAATATAAACTAAAGGACGCTTACAGCTTTAATTTTTTTTATTAGATAAATTTATTCCAGAATTCTTTTTCCTTCTGGTGATGGACAGTATCGAGGACTGCAGAGGTATCTCAAATACTTGATGTTGTTTGAGGGGTTAATGTCCTCTGAGTTGCAAGGCTGACTACTCAAAGTCACAAAGCTTTGCCTCACCTTGATAATGGACCCACTGCCTGAAGTTTCAGCTCAAGCTGGTTTTAGCAAGAATGGTCATTTCAACACAAACATGATCAAACCAAAAAAGACCATACTTTCTAACAATCTCTTGTTGAACAAAAACTACTTGGTGTTCATCTTTGACTGCAATAATGCTGTTTTAGGGATTAAATATCAATGCTCTATGAAGTGACTTTACTGACCTGGTGATTACATATTATTAAATAAAAGCCAGTCCAGCAAGAATTTTCTTTTATATTGTTTAAAGGAATTTAATATTTGAGATTCGGATATTAAAAACGTTTTGTATATGAAAAACTCCTAATTAATTTTGCTGGTTTACATCAATGACAGTCATCCAATGACAGCTAAGGGAGTATATACTTACTAATAAACTCTATTCCCAGAACACTGCTGGCACTCGTTGATCCTTGTGCTGTTTTTGACAAGTAAATGAGTGCATACGTCCCTGCAGTGTCAGTTTCTCCATCATAAGAAACCAACAGGGACCATAAAAAAGATCGTTTTATTCTGAATGGAAAAGGACAATCATGATTGGAAAGAAAAATTATTTTTAAGGCTCTAAAACAGCACATTAAAGTAAATACATAGCTGCAGGTATCATTTTACAAACTGTGGAAACACTAAAACTCACTTTCTGCAGGGAGGAAGCATTACAATAGCTGAGTTGTCAAAGTAAAAACTCAAAAGGATTTTAAAGGGTTAGAAAGATCCAGCACTCGAAATTACATTTATAGTAATTGATATTATTTTGTGTTGCGTAGTCAGTCTCCATGTAAATAAAGAGACAGCCAGTTTCCTGTGAGTAATGTGTGCCATTTTGAATGAGAAAAGCCTTCCTTTAGCAATTAAGGTCTCTCACATGGAAAGAGTGAAACAATACAAAAACAAAGAATTCCCTTGTTGAATGACCTAAAATAAAATTTAAAAATGGATTCCCTCTTGAGGAGATACGCATTCAAATACGACATTTAAAACTGAAGTTATAGTTCTCATAATTAATGACAGTCTAATACTAGTTAAGAGTGAATAAGCAGGTGCAAATAGCAATGAATTTCCAATGCTTATTTACTAAATGATTTTTCTGAACTTTCAAAACAGTTTAAAAGTCAGATTGTATAGCTGGGAGGAGCTGTGGTACTAGGCTGAAGATTAAGATCCCTTTATCGAGGTCCCGCAGTCCTGGCCGTACTGTTAGCCATCACGGTTGAATCCAGCCTGCTGCCCACCCACAGCTGTGGCTGGCTGACAGGACTGATGTGGGAGAAGGTCCACACTTGACGAACGCCTGTCAGGCAGCACCACCTGCAGAGGAGCAGGAGCTGGGAACCTCATACCCCACGTGGAGGACTTATAAAATGCCGGGTCTGCGCCTTCACATATTCTTTGCCGAGTAAATTCCATCAATAACCATGGCAGAGGAAGATGCAGCCAGAAGCACAGCTCTCCCCAGTTGTGATTTCAGCCATAAAAATGTGGGTGATTCCACATTAAAATCCTGGGGGCAGATCTGGGGTTTAGCACGTGGCAGAATAGATGACCTTTATGCAGTATGTGCAGCAAACTGTGTTGGCAATTCATGTGAAGGCCCAGCCCGCATTAAGAGAGGAAAAGCAAATGAAAGAGCTTTAGTAGCTAGCAGCATCTCTGGTTCGGGGGACATTAACTGAGATTTGCATTTCTTCAGTTCACGAGAGGACTCGGTGGATGAAACATCTTTTTTCTCTCCTTATTTTTCCCATATATGTATTCATGTGCTGTCTATTAAAATGAAATACTGTCAAATCTGAAGTGATCTTGGCTTCTTCTCAGCGGCCTTCTCCACAGTTACTACTAATAATAAACCTCTGTTATTATAAATGGTTGTCAATTAACAGGGAGAGAACATTTTATAGCTTAGCGTGCCATTTACTTTATTACAGTATTTAATGTTTATGATGCAAAAGTTAGATTTTACTCAAATCTAGTGATAAAACCATCCCAGTTCATGACTTTGTAAGCGTCTAACTAATGATGCAAAGAAAACATTTAAGAGCAGATGCTTATGCCTTCCATGAATTTACAAATTCAGGTTTTTTGCAGCTTGACTTTTTACATCAGTGACTTGCAGATGTCAGCAATGTTTAAATACTCCCCGGGCCAGAATGACACAGTGAGAGCAGTTAAGAAGAACTGGTAGAACCCCGTGAGAGAGGCTGTGCAGTCACCCTCGATTACAAATCCAGTTGCATCCATCCATCAGTAACAACATGACACCAGATGTCCCACGCATCAGCACAGCAAATATAAGCAAGATAGCTTACAGCTCTCACTAGATTTAGACCCCCACACGGCGTGCAACAGGAAGACCATTATTCATTACAGCTGGGAGTGAAAGCAGGTAACAAGTCTTTAAAATCTAAGCTCTGTGACTGGCCTTTTTCCTGCTAGTCACCAAGAGTTACTTCAAAATCTATGATTTGCAGATGTTGAAAATAAGCACTACACTCTTAACCAAGTTGTTTGTGTATAGGACTCTCCTACTGTGGACTGGTTCGCTTGGCAAAGCTACCGATCACAGTGTTTGGAAATGGTATTCTGTTGTTTTCCTTGCCCCATTATTGCAGTCTGCAGGAATACATACATATGCATCCTTTCTCCACTTTTTTAAACTTTAATTTTTCACAGTTGAAAGGATCTTGGCTAATGCTTTTGTATTCAGCATCAGGGAATAGCTGGGGATGACTTCATTGTTGAAGCAAACACACAACAAATCAACACTCTGAGCCTAGGGTAAAAAAATTGCATAAATGTAAGTACCTCCACTTATTCCACAGACATATCTGGCTCTCAGTTAATGAGTCTGGACACTGGACATGCGGAAATAACCTTGAAATGCAGTAAATATGCAGCTGAAACATGATTTATTGACAGTATATCACCATGTGGCAAGTCCTTTGCTAGGGCTCACATTTTCAATATTAAATGTGTGCACATAAACATACTGAACTGTCATTAAAATGATGCAAAGGGGATTCAGAGATGTCATATGGGTTATGAAAGTCAAAAACCTCATATGAAACATATGCATGCACTGCTTTTGTATGAATTCAGCTACAGCAAACGCAGCAGCACAAAGAAATAAAATTATTCTATTTTGAGAAATTTTATCTTCTTTCTGGTCTTCAAAGATCCTTCTTTACTGGAAAAACAGTTGTGTCTTTCTGCTTCTTTTTTTTAAAAACAGAACTGCATTAAGGAAAGATTAATATGCTGTTAAGTGGAGTCCATGAACTTCTGAGTAACAGCTGATTTTACTATGCATGTGAGAAGCTTTCACTTAAATACCCTCATCCTTCATTCCAGCAGCGGCTATTTAGTTGGGGTACATATCACAATGGGTGATCTAAATATGACTCCATACTGCAAAGCAAATAGGACAGATGAGTTGGAACCAAAACTCCCTAAAAAAATAGACAGTGTGCCAAAAAACAGGCAAAGCCCAAATATCTGGATGCATAAAACCTTCACCAGAGACACTTCTGTTTTCTTTGTGAGTCATCTTAAGTGAATCCTACTGAACAGATAATAAAAGTGCAATTACATGTAGAGACTCAAAACTGCTTGTATTGTGTATTTGATCTTGTCTCTTTAAATGTCATCTGCCAAGGGGCTGCTGAAAGGTGATTATCTCAGCAGGATGCTCTGGCAACTGGGAAATGTTCTTCGTTGCTGCAGAAAGCCGAAAGCAGGATTGAAACCTATGTCCTACGAAAAGCTTTTCCATGACAATGTGAAAGGCAGACCCTTGCCCAGGCATGCCCTTCCCTCAGCTGCAGATTCCCCCATGCATGTGTCCATGGCAGCTGACAGGAACACGGCAAAGACACCAGAGAACGATGCCAAGGCAAGGCTGGGCTGCTAGTAGGAGAGGAAGAATTTCAAGGGAAGGGAAATGCCCTAGAATATCAATTAACTGTGTAATTAAAGCTGCAAGGAAAAGAATGTCCATTTCCTAACACAGCTGACTTTTGGAAACTCTTTCTTTTTCTCAGTTTTTGCATGGGAAGAGAATTCCTCCTTTGCATTACCATTTCTTAAGAGGGTTAGAATTAGAAAGTGACTGGTCAAGTAAGCAACATCCAGTAAAAGTATGTCAGCACTTTAGTGATAAAATTTGCATACCCTCCAAATAAGCAAATGTTGTAACACAGAGCTACCAGTGAACTGGACCATTAACTTGGAAATCTGCACAGTGAACAGCTGGAAGAACAGCTCCAAGTGTCAAGAATTATTAGTCAATTTTGGAAAGAGTAAGAAATACAAGGTACCATCTGATTTCTTACTGTGAAAGCAGTATAGAGTATAGCTGCAGCTTAAAGAGCTAGCAAAGCCACAGAGGGCACATTTTAACATCTATATGCAAACATTCGTGCCATAAAATCTATTCCTCTGTGAAAATGGGAAGGATTTCCTATGATGTTATGTACTCCTCTTCCTTCCGCACTGCAAAGGCCATTGGCATGGCAACAAAATCTTCATTTCTCAAGAGTCCATCTGCTGCCGGTATACACGCCTCATCTGAACTCACATCATTCTTTTTTGGTGACATCTTTCTTGGCTGTTGACGGTCTGTCGTCACAAGCACGCAATCACAATTTCAGGTGAAGAATTAGCAGCAGCAGCAGCAGATGGACTTCTGAGCAATGAACAAACTATTCTCTGAGATCAGGGGGAAAGAAATACAGGAGAGAAATCCTGCCAGAAAATTATTTTCTTTGGTAAATCTTACACTTCATGATTCCTCTAAAATACCAGCAGCTGATGAAAATAATTTATTTTCTGTAATCTGAATTTTGTAACAATTCACACACCGAAATATCCTATACACTGACTCTCACATGCTTATATTTTTGACTGGAATGGCCTCTTAAATACTGAATACAATTCAGCAATTGCACACAATTCCTATTCAAAATATTGCTAAAAACTATTGTGCTAAATGCTATCTTGCCAACAACTATATAAGTTTCTTCAGCATTTTTCTGACAACAAAAATTAATCATCGGGTTTAATCAGTAACTCATCATGAATCAACTTTGATAGGATATTCAAGGCCACAGGCAAATAACCATTATTTGTGGAAAACTACAATATGTATCATTCCTGAATGAAAAATGACCCAGAATCTGTCCCTTGTACCCTGTGCAGCCACAATAATTACATCAGCTTTGAAAGCAATCTACATGCAGTGCTGGATCATAGTGACAGATAAACTGGGATCAGCTGGAGTCCTCTATGGGAGGAAAAGGCTCAAGCAAATTTCAGGAGTGTCTCAGGTTTGTTGAACTGTCAGAAACACCATGTCTGTGCCCCGCAGCTTGCCTGGAGCTATCATTTCATGCATGTGTCACATGACTACAATGCACTCTTCATTGTACTGTCCTGCAGGAGACTTAAAATGATGGTTTGTGTGAGACACTGTAGTACAGTGTTGAATCGCTACTTTGTCATGAACCCTGGCAAGACTACAGCATCAGACTTGGTAGTAAAAGGTAATGGCAGAGACTGACAGATTTGGACAGCTTGAGCACGGAAACAGGCAAGGAGCGTTTCACTGGTCCTGAATAGTCTGCTTATTGGGTACTGCATTTTTAAAGTGAAACCTGCAGAGATGAGGGCACTTTAAGCAAGTGGAGGCTGGAAGAAGTTTAGTGCCAGAATAGGATGCCCATCTTGGTTCAGGAAACCTCTGTTTTGATTTTGTTTGGATCTGGTCTGAGAGGAGGGATCTGGTATTCTCTAGCCATACTTGTGATTTTAAATACTTTTTAAACAGAGGAAAGATTTCAAAGAATCCTTCTTAAAGCTAGGAGTGACAGAAGAGTCTAGGCTGCCAGGAAGGGGCACCAGACCTCGGTGCATTGCCAGAAGATACCTTCATGAGCTGCAGTTAGCACCTACTGACCAAGCTGCTTATCATTTTAGAGACCAGAGCAGCATGAAGAGCGAGCTGCCAACAACACTTAACATCCTAACATCCTGCTCACCTTCAGCAACTCTCCCTCCACCTCATCACTGACCAGGTCTGGTGGCTGCCTCGTCTCCCGACACTTTAGGTTATCAGTGGCAATGGTGTAGGGCACCTCAGTGGCATCAAGCGCTCTCTCCAGCCGCAGCTTCTGGGCTGCCAGCAAGTCAGTCTCGGCCTCAAGGTCCTCAATCTCCTTCTGGAGCTCAGCCTTCCAGAAGTGTATGTCCTGCAGCCGTTGGCCCAGGCTGGTCATGGAGTCCTGCTGGGTGCGCTGGGCAGTAGCAGCAGCACATTCAGCCAGCTCCTTGGCCTCGGCCCGGCCGCGCTGGGCCTGCTCGCAGCCGGTGAAGGCCTCGCGGTAGAGATGAGCGTTACTCTGGTGCCACTCGTGGAGCAGGTGCTTGGCGGTACGGAAGCTGGCCATAGCCAGCCCGCTGGAGGAGTCGGGCCCCGTGTTCCGCGCCACCTCGCACACTCTCACGGGTAGGTGGGAGGCAGGCAGGGCCTGCGGCGCCGGCCCCTGGCTCAGCAGGGCGCTGGGATGCGCCATGGCGCCGGGGCCTACCGCAGCGCACGCCCTGGACCCGCGCTAGGCCGCACCGCGTCCTCCCGTTGCCGGGGCAACAACAGCGGCCAATGAGGAAGCGGGTCCCCCCATTGCGAGGGGAAACCCGACGCGACTAGCGGATGAACCGCCCGCCCCTCGGCACCTCACAGTTGCTATGGCGACGAGGCCACCCAATCGGGAAGGAGCAGGGCCGCGGTTGGCGCTGGCGGTGTCATGGCGGTGTCATGGCGGCGCCGGGCGGGCCGGAGGAGCGGCGCGCTCCCCCCCCTCGGGGGTTGGGGCGGGAGAAGTTCTCCACACAGGCTTTTGTGCGTGGTGTAATGTTTGTAATTCCCATGTGCGACTGTGTGGGTGAGAACAAAGAGACGCTGCAGCCTCTAGATTGCGTTCTGGCTCCCCTGTGTGCTGAGGAACTTCTCCAACCACCGCCTGCGCGCAATAACGCTTTTTCCAGTTTTGAAAATACCAGAGGATCCTGGCAGCATTTCAGTCTGGTTCCTGCCCAGCAAACAGAGGAAGCGAGGGGGAGGCGCTGCATGCTCCCCCCACCCCCCCAGCCCCCCCTGTCCTGCTTGCCCCGGGGCCCAGAGAGCCCCTCAGGCGGTGGGCAAGGCCCTGTGGAGCCCCCGGGGTCCTGCGTGGGCCTGCACATCCGCTGGTTTTGAGCCCTTTAAATTCAACACGTTTTTGCATCTCACTCCATTCTTAAGCCCAGCTGTGCTTTCTTAAGGACCATTTGTGTGACTGTGGCCTTGTCACAGATCAGGTGCATGCGCTTCAGGCCTTCCAGTACTTGAAGGGAGGCTTATAAGAAAGATGGGGCAGATTCTTCAGTAGGGTCTGTAGCTGTAGGATAAGGGGTAATGGCTTTAAACTAAAAGAGAGTAGTTCTAGATTAGATATTAGGAAGAAATCCTTCCCTGTGAGGGTGGCGAGGCGCTGGCCCAGGCTGCCCAGAGCAGCTGTGGGTGCCCCATCCCTGGCAGGGCTCAAGGCCAGGCTGGACGGGGCTGGGGGCACCCTGGGCTGGTGGGAGGGGGCCCTGCCCATGGTGGGGAGATGGAACTTGATCTTTAGGGGTCCTTCCAAACCCAAATCATTCTATGATTCTGTGATTCTATTAAATCCAGCTGCTGCAGCATTCCCTGTTTACTTTTCACCTAGAGAGAAACAGGTAGCTTATACTCGAATTATATTAAATTTTGGGGGTTGCCATCATTGTGCAACAAGGAAAGGAAATTAAAGGAGAGCCTGTGAGGAACAGGCGTCTCTTCAGAGCCCTAGGAAGGAGAGAAGGTGCTGGAGGGCACAGTGACAATAGAGGGCACTCTCGTCCTTGCACTGCGACAGATCCTCTGTATTCAATATCATTTTGATTTAGAAAATAAAAAGGAAGAAAAAGCCATGTGCACTGCAGCCCGCCCAGTGTCATCCAGGCTAATCGGCTCCTTGGGTGTTGAGGAGAGCGATGCTTGAACTGCATCGAGGTGCGCACGGCAGATAATACACACACACCGTGGGCATGGAGTAATGACTCCCCGGCTGCTGAGAGGTACCGTTATACACTGCACAAACTTCTGCAGAAGACAGTTTGCTTTTGGAGAGTTTGCTCTAAACCCACAGAAAGTCAATGGTAGTTTTTCCTACAGGGTCTTGCACTCTTCAGAAAGATCAAGTGATTCTCTCTGATAGAGAGCCTGCATCCGAAAGATGCGTCATGCGTCGGCTGCAAGCTGCTGCCCACCAACCCTGTGCCACACCTGGCAGCACATGCCCAGCAAAGGCTGCCATCCACAGAGACAGTGTTGAAAAAGGAGATTCAGTCCCAGCAGAGATAAGAAATCCTTCACCTTCCCTTTTGCAAATATTATTTTATAATTGGCCCTCCAATTAAACAGCAGCAGTGGATGGTATATTTGCACTGCTGAAGTCACTGGAATGACACCTTTTGCTTTCCCTTTGTACTTCATTTTTCTTTCCTTCTTCATGCATCTTTAACTGTAACTGTCTTATCTGTTTTTCACCTTATGTTACCCCCAGCCTGTACTTTTCTTTCTCTTTCCTCTACTTGTGGCCTTCTCTGCATGATGTTCTATGTAAATTTTGCATTTTTAAAGTACAGAAGTCTACAGGAAAAGCCCTGCTGAGCTATTCAGATTGAAAGTGCTTGGTATGAGAAATAATTTTTTTGAAAATAAAGGCAGTAACAATTTGGTATTAAGTAGCATTTTTCTCTGAAGGTTTCAAAAGAACTTTTATTTGTGGCGTCTTGCCACAGCCCATTCAGTGTCACCCAGGCACTTTTGAAGGTGGGTCAGTGATGCGATGTGGCTGAAGTTGGAAAATTAGCAGCCGAGGGTTCTAGGCCCTAAATGTGACCAGTAAATTATAATCTGCAACAGGGAAACACGGCACAAAAAAATACGTGAAATCTTCCTGATCCAGTGCAAGGATTGCTTCCATGAGCAGTTTTAGGGTTGTTATCCCAACTGTTCAATGTTTCCTAGGACCAGACAGATTTTGGAGAGTATTTTCATCAGGATGTGTTTTGTTTGGGCTTTTTTATCAGTCTAAACCTGCTTTCAAGTGTTCACAGATGCATCATGTCCTAACAGGCTGCAGATCACATTGTTGCAAGAAATAAAACCAAAACCTAATGGCATTTGGCAGATTCAGGAGTTGCCTTCATTATCCAGTTCAGACTCAGGGACCCTGTGTTTCAAAGCCATTCTGCCAGTCAAGTGATTTAATATGCCACTGTAACATATAAATTATTAACAGCTATTCAAGATGTTCTCAGAGCACAAGATGATAAAACATACTGGAAGAAAAGAACAGAAATATTTTCCAGCTCAAATCTTTTGACATGCAATAGATTAAGATTTCTCTTGGCTAGAATCCTTTTTACAGGAAACTGGTTCCCCTTCCCACAGCAAATGCTCCAGTTTATGTCAGGTGCCCTGTGAGCATTTTGACTTGCTGCTGCTGCTTCTTTTTGACTTCTTTCTTTCTTTTGTTTGAGTTTCTGAAATTAGCGTGAGCGGCCAAGGCAATGTTGTCTGTCACCTGGATCCAGTTTTCATATTTGTGTTTAATTCCTTCCGTGCTGCCGTCTGTAGGACAGACTGCAAACTGCTCGGTGGAGTAGCATAGGTCTGGTGCATGTAGAAGGGAAGTTTCCTCTCACACCCCAGCAGCTGGGAGCTTCGTGTCTTGTCTACAGCACAGAAGTACTGGAAACACTTTCTCCAAAGCAGGTCTGGGTCTTTTAACGTATTCCTTCTCCTTATAAGGGCGATCAAAATGTGACTTACTTCTATCCAAACATCCCTCCAAGCAGAGGCCAGGACATGATACAGCGTTCTGAACATTTGTTTTCCAAGCTGTGTTGATGCTTTGGGGGCTGCCCGTGGAGACCTCCTGAAGGAAGAAACCCAACTTACTTTGTAGCTCTAAGCTTAACAAATCTCATCACAAAGGAGCTATATCGTGGTGGCTTTCTTGGAATTGGTAAGCATAATTACTGATCTAATGCTTTCCCATCAGCAGAGAAATCAGAAATAAGGCCAACAAGACCACCTGGCATATATTTTCTTGGAAGAAGGAGCTCTGCTCTCATGTTTAATGCAGGGAAACCTTGCTAAGAGTGGAGAGCACATCATAAACCTCCTATAGTTGGCAAGGTATAAAGAGGTATACTGCAGACAGGTTACAGACTGATCACCTGGCATAAATATAATTTACTCCCCCCCCCCCCCCCCCCCCCCCCCCCCAGCTCTGTCCCCATTTCCATGAGGAAAATATCTGGATGTGCTGGCTGGCAGGGAGATGTGGTGCCTCTGCTTCGAAAGCAATGCAGTCACTTTTCATATCTCTGTTGCAAAGTGCCAGAAGATGTTTCCTCTCTCTCAACTAACGTAGTGGGGTGGGTGAAGAGAGCTGAATGACTTTCCCAGGTGACTGGACCAGCTGCTAGGCTTTGAAGTGCTCACTGCGAACAAATAACCGGCCATGCACAAAAGCAAGCAATCAGTCACACAGTCAGGAAATACCATCTAGCATTTAACTGTAATTCAGCATTTTGCAATGAGGGGGGAAAAAACATAGCTGAAATGGAGTGGTAGTACATGAAAGTTTATATGGTACATTAGAGGGACATTGGCCTGAGCTGCCCATTCTCAGGACACACTTGCTTCAAAAATTAATCTTTCTTTTTTTGTTCGCAATAGACATTCTTGTGATGAATTGCCTGTGAAGCAGCCAGGGGTTGCTTTCACTGCATTTCAGTTCCCAGACCCCAGTCCTGCAGTTAGGACTACTACTCCCATCGCATAAAAGTTCACACCAACAACCGTAACCAACGCACCATTTTACATTGAAGAAACACTGCCTCCGAGGATCCTGATTTGCTTTTCTTGCCTCTATGAATCAGGCAGATATTCACAAAACCTGTTCAATTTATGTAATTTTGTCATATTTGCTGCTGTTAGAATGATCCGATTTCTTGAGTCGTGTAACAGCCCTTAAAGCTCTGGGCCTGTCTCTCTGAAATGCAGCTTCTAACCCAGACTCAGACCGAGGAGAACTTGCTGGCAAATGCTGGCTGGGTCCAAGCTGTTAAAGGCACAGAAGCCACATGCCAGACTCTTAAATCTCACCACTTTCATGTCTTCTCTTGGCTCTCCTGAATGCAGCACCTGATCCTCCGTGTCCACACTGACCTGGACAAGAAATCCTGGGCTCAAACTGGCCACTGACAGGGAGGGCTGTGTGAGCCCCAACGAGCAGAGCTGGGGCAGAGGGAAGAGATGAGCCCTGGCTTTCCCAGGCCGTATGACATTGCAGGGGAAGGCCTGGGAATATCATGGGCTGGGAGTACTGCTTCAGAAAAACCCTCTGCTTGAAACAGAGGGCCAAGTTCTCCTCATGGCAACACACTTGTCAGAATTTGGCTCAGTTTTACTGTGAGTGGAACATTGATTTTCTTTGTTTAATATAGCACCATTATACTTTTTATCTGCTGGCTGCATACCCCAGTGATGAGTACCTTAGCAGGGTGATAAATAGAAAACAGTGCATTCATCTAGATGATAGATAGGGAGAAAATGTGGTGAATTAGTTCAGAGGACAGAAAATGCAGTCAATTATTTTACAGAAGACAGTGACTGGTACTCACAAGCCCTGCCTGAGAGCGACAGAATACATGAATAAAAAGATGAAAGAGTTTGGAAGTGAATTTTTTGTTTCAATATCAACATATGGGCAATGTGTTACGTTTCAGCTTAAGAAATAAACATATGCCAGCCTCAGGAGCACTGATGTTCAGCAAAAGACTGAGACCAAAGGTTATCTAAGAACATAGGCATTGTTTTTATATTGTCTCATATTGAGATTAGAAATGTCTCTGCTGTTTTGAATCTAATCACCCCCTCCTAGAATTTGATAGATTCAGATAACATTAATTATTTTTAGCAGTATGAGCATTTCTTTTTAAAAAGCAGTTATTTCACAAACAAAACAAAGCATAAATTGAGCCATTCCAGCATGGATGAAAACACCAATTAAAGCCTCATTTCCCAGCCTTGTATCTCGGAGGCAGACTGTGTTTGATCAGATCCTTCCAGAGGGTGAGATCAGTTTGAGTGACAGCTTTCTATACCAGATCACTGCTCTGTTTATTTGCATTTTCCACCAGTTCTGGGAGTTTGAACTTTCTCCTTCCTGAAATCCACCTTGACGGGGCAGAATTAGACAAATCCTTTTAATTATAGCGCAGGGACTGGAGGTTCTTCAGAAGGTCAGGGTCTCTGCGCCAACAGGTTTGATTAAAACTAGACATGGGTAAAGAGATTGGAGTTAGAGGGAGAGCAGCGAGCCTGGGCCAAAAGGGAGAGGGGCAGCAAGCAGAGATTGTCTCACCTCCGTGGCCCCCTGATGTGTCCATCTGCCTGGCAGTGGCGAACCAGGACTGTGTGGCAATGAGAAAAGTGAGGACATTTCTGCTTAACTGACAATGCACATAGTAGGGACACTTGGAGGTTGAGAATAATTAGCTAAAACCCCTGCCTTCTCCTCTCCCACCCCGGTCAGAGCTGTCGTACCCTCTACGGCAGGAGGTAGCTGTTTGCAACAGTTGGGACCTGCTGCCCTGCCGTTACGCCAGGCTGGTCAGCGAGGAAATTCAGCGGCAGTGTTGGCCCAAAGCTGTGCTGTGGTAGAACTTGCTTTGGCAAGGAGCTGCCCGCCGTGTGCTGCCAGGCAGAAGGACTGGAAACAGGAGCTGGCGAGTGCCTTGTCGGTGTCTGGCTTGGCAACGTGGGCACCAAGCTGCTGAAACAAAACTGATGCTGTCCTTACCCAGTACTGCCAGGGCACTTCCTGCTGCTGGCAGCCCCTCATGCAGCCATGGGTGGAGATAACTCTTGCATTATTTAAAAAGAGAAAGTGGTCTGGTTGTTCAGACCTTCACTGGAATAAACTGGTTTAGTTCCAGTAGGTAAACGAAATTACACTGATGTTTATCAGCAGAAAATCTGATCTCATGCTTATAGCAAGACAAAATACTCTCTTTAAAAACTTCCCAGCTTTTGACTTTCAAATTTCACTTAGCTATTTTCTTTTGATATACCTTTGTCTTATTAGATTCCCTTATGCTCATCCAAACATCATCCTGATGTCTATTTTTGGAGCATATCTTCCTTCCAGATCAAATGCCTGGCACGTGAGTGGGGTTCCCACTGGTAAGTGTGTGGGTGTGGGAAGCACAGCACTGATTCCTGATTGAGTCTTTTGAGCTTCTTGTGTCTCCTTCACCAAATCGCCTTCCCACATCAAGGATACAATGCCCTGTCCCCTAGACCTGCATGAGCGATGAGTCACACATTTATTTTTGCTTTCCAACAACTGCTATCAGGGAGAGAAGTGTATCCTGTGTTTCTTCAGAATTTAAGTCCATGTGTGGTTGCACCAGGCTCTTCTGAAGAAAGCCAGTTTTGGGCTGTCTTGGTGGTTTTCTCTTTTTTTCTCTTTTCCTAATCTATCCTGCTTTAAAGGAGGCACGTGGTGATAATCAGACAGTGTACTGCTGACCTTACAGAGTTCAGCAGCCATCTGTTTAAAACCAAGATGTAAAGAATTTCCAGAGAAGCCTTTTATTATTCTCTTGGTCCAAGAGAATAACAGGAGGAGTCCTTAGCATGGACAGCAGTTTTACAGCACTAACAAATTCCATAGCTAACAGGAAAGCAATCAATTTATCACCCAAGGCCACTGCTTTCCCTGCGTGGAGCCCGGAGGTTTGCTGCGGTTTGGAACGATAGGCCATCAGTTTTAGTTAGCTTCATTTTCCCAGCTTTTTCCAACTTTGTAGTTGAAAACAAAGTCTCTCCTTCAGCTTCGTTCTCTTTCTGCAGCCAAAATGTACATCTGCAGGCAGAGCAGAAAGCAGGGATTCTGTTTGAACAAGCTCAGGCCTGTTTAGGATTTGGTCTGGTACAAACCAGGGCCTTGATCCTGCACTGAGACATCCTGGGAAGATCCTTGTTCTGGCATGGAGCCTCCTCAGAACTGTCCACCCTCCTTATGTGCTCCCCACAGCCAGCCAGTGCCTGAGATTTATGATAGATGGCTGGAGTCTATCTACATCATGGAATACATTAGCATAAATTCAGCATAAATAGTTGCATAAATAAGCAGAGGACTTTGGGGTTTAGCGAAATCATTTCCCTCCTGGGTCTTTCTCTATTTCCTTCAGACCCCCCTCAAAGGGTCGTCTCCTCGACCGCTTTCCTGCCCGACCCAGGCAGGCTCCAATAATAAAACTATGCCAGGTGAAACCGTCAGAGAGCTGATGCTAAAGGTTTAATTGTTTTTCTCGGCATGTCTCAACCTGGTATTAATCACCTGTTAGTAAATAAGGAGTGTTCCTCATCCATTGCATTAGTACATAAGAGAAATTCACTGAAGCTCCAGTGATGGTGTTTGCCCCATAAAGGAGGGATATTTGAGAAGTGAAGCTCCTGCTTTTTTTGTTTTGGCAAGATATAAAATGTATAGAATCTTGAGCCTGAAGGTCTTTGCAAACAGAGGTAGAAAAATGTTTAATTTCCATTCTAAACTTGGGCTGAGGTTGCATGCCATGCTGTTCACATTATCTTCAAACTGGGAAATGAAGAACAAAAATCTTCAAAAGAAGTGACTTGAGTAGGTGGGAATTTCAGTACATGATAGTCTTGGAAAGTATTTTCTATTGCAGAGCTGCGCATTTCTCCTGAAAAGCACTCCTAAAGCTGTCCCTGCTCCCACCAGGGCAAACCAGTCCTTGTCCTGGGCAAACCAGTCTGTGTACTGGGCTTTCCAGGCACCCCCAGCTCCTGCCTGGGCAGCAAGGCTGCACACTGCTGTGTTAAGCCCTGGGAAGGTCATCTGAGGGAGGTGGTGAAAGCTTCAGTTTGCACTTAATACATCTGGGTTTTTAAGTCCTGAAGATAGAGAGGACACACGTGGGGCCAGGGCTGCCCTTGGGCAGGTGGGCGAGGAGGGTGAGCCCAAGTCGAGTGGCGTTATTGGGGGCAGAACCCTCTTGCTGCAGGTAGTTTCTGTGGTTTTGTGTCTTTGTGATCTGCTGCCAGAGTCTGGACATGTTGCTGCTTTCCATATCTCTGGTAGCACTAATCAAAAGCACAACATGGTCTGTGAATTTCACTTCATACCAGGGAATTAGTCAGCAGGAGAGAAAGCTGGTAATCTGCACCGTGCACGTTCTCACCTCCTGCAGCACCTTGCAGTGAATCACTTGGAAGTGGCTTTTGCTGAGCTGCCGCACTTTGCCGAGATACTATTTCCTATCAGAAATGTTCAGTGCTCAAAGCCTTTGCGAACAGGCAGCTGTGAGCAGAGGGGAGCTGAGCTACGTGACAGCAAGCAAGCACTCAGGGTTGCACGACAGCATGACTCAGGCCATGGTGGCAAGGAGACGGTGAGGAAAATGGCACTAAATATTTGCACAAATCATCTCAATTTTAGGTTATGGTCAGTACCTTTTCCAGAATTCTAGATTCAGACTGTCTAACCAAAACTGCAACCCTGCGCAGTTCAACCATTCTAGCTCTTTACTTTTATTCTCCTTTTCTGAAAAAAATTGAAGCCCCATAACATTTCCAAGTATGGAAGATGAATCCCTCAAATGTTCTCAGGAAAACCAGGCTCAGGCAGAGAGATGAGTGATGGGGAATTAGAAATTAAAAGCCCAAGTGTGAAGATGAAGAGGGATCTGAAAGTAATTTTCTTAAATACATAGAGAAATCCACAAACCAGATTTCCTTTTAGGAAGCTGAGAATTACTGATCTATTACTTCAGTGTGCACTTCGCTTGCTGGGAAGTACTTAGTATGAAAATTCACAGGGATACGGCAGGACTTTCATAGTCACTAAGTGCAAGAGCGTTAATGAAAATGGTATTTATATCAGTTTTTGACTGATCACCACTAAAAGCTTTTTTTTTCTTTCCCCTCCTGTCTCTTGTGGGTGGCTGATTATATCTGGGTGGCCAGGCTCCAGCTCCATCAGACCACTGTCTGTGAGGTGAAGAGGGGTGGGGTTCAATATGAGATTAAAATTGATGTGTGTTTGGGGTTTAAGGACAACAAATTAAAATTTCTGGAGTGTGTTTCCTTTCTAAGATTCTTCTGATCTCAGCCATTGAGTTTATCTTCATAAATTGCGAGGAAAACTAATGTGCCTGTCTTGGGAAGGAGCTTATTCAAATTCGTAAGTTTGAGTAATATTCATAATATGTATTACTCTCTTCTTATTATTAGCAAATTTGACATTAACAGATCTTCTGCAAAGCTATTAGCCGTTGGTAAATATTTACTTAGCAGCATCAGGACATTTCAGCTTATTTCTTTTCTCATGAATCATTTGTTCTTGATATCTTCGTATTATTATTCTTGATGCCTGGTTGGTCCCCTGCATTGCCAACACTGTCTCTGCTCCCTGTTTCCTGGCTGACACCAGCAGTTGGACTTTCTGGCACATTGTTGTGGGTGATAAAAACTCGGTTCTAGAAGCCCTGAATGCAAGAGATGGTGAACATTTTCCATAACTTCCAGATACTTATGACAAAACATTAATAATATAATGTTCCCTTAGGAAAGAGCAAACAAAAAGTGGTGTGTTTCCAGATCAGCTTATTCTCTCAGACGCTTTAAAGCAGGGGCAATGAGAAGTGCAGTTATTCAACAAATGCCTGGACCAAACTAACTGTAATTCTTTGGAGAAATGTGGGTGTATCTCTGCTGGGAAAGTGAAAATTAAAGATGAGTACATTGGGTTCAGCAAAGCTAAAGGTCTCTTTTCAAATAACAAGTCATGCGTATATGAGCTAGCCCAGAATGATGCCATTTGCCTCTGTCTGTCTGCTAAGGACACCCAGTCAGCGCTGTCTTGAGTTGGCTCAGCAGCTTGGAAAGCTGCTGTAGATGGCAGAAGAAAAGGACCCGAGTCTTGGATGCCCTGGGGAGGCCAGTGTGCTCCTTCAGGATTTACAAAACCATCTGGAGGACACTGGGCTGTGTTCCCAGTGGGAATGGTGAGAGGCAAGGCGGCTCTGATACCAAGCCTGCCTCTGTAACTCACTGGCCCTACAGATTCCCCGGAATATATCTTATTTATCATACCTGGCTCAATTCCTAGGACTGAGTCCAAAACTGCTTCTGATCTTGACTGCTAGAGCATCAGTATAAATACAGCATGCTGCACGCCCTCCAAGAGCCGTCCCCAGCGAGTCGACTGTGGTTATCCCAGACAACAGCCTGATATTAAGATCCCCCATTATCAATGGTTTGACTTTTAGAAAGCCGTCTACATAAACAAAGCCTATTTAGCTTGTGATTGTGCCCTGGAGAGTGTCCTACAATCATTTTCATTTCCCCTCTTGCCTTCAGGGGAAGAGTCTGTCCTCGTGATGAGAGCAGAGACCGAGAGCCACGGCTTGGATCCACTCCCAGCTGAGTTACTGCATTGCTGTGTGGCCCTGGCCGTGGCGGGGCATTTCTGGTTTTCAGTCCATTCAACTAAATAATGAACGTTCTGTCTGGAAACAGTTGAGAGAGACTCTCGTCCCTCCAGAGAACTGCACAAGAACAACTCGATAAATGGTAAAACAAGGGAAGTGAAAATTTAATGGAAATTAATTGAAAACAAATCAACAACCAAACTTAGATTCTTAAGGAAATGTTGTACACGATTTTGAGATCTTTGCTTATTGATAATGGGCACCAATATTTTTGGCTAACCACCTGTAAGATAAATACTACTTTTTTTCTCTTCTTTCTTCTAAGAAAATTACATTTGGTCAGCACTTTCCATGCAATTTTTTGCTTCCAAACTGTGCAACAGCAGACATTTACATGAAAAAACATTCTGATAGAAATGTTTTCTCTCTAGTTCTTGAGCATGTCAGTCTCTCCCATCCTTAACAAAGGACCAGTGCCTTTTACAGTACGTAGGCGATATCTTAAAATGTTTGTATCCTTTGCTTCTTTACTGAAGACACTAAAGGCTCTTTCTCTGAGTGACACATGCTGGTGAAAAGCATCCTCTGCTCTGTCAGGTCCGTGTCCCAGAGTCCGCTCACCTGCTGTTCTGACCAGCAGCAGCTCTCTGAGGCACCTTCACTCTTCTAACAGAGATGAGCTTCTCTAAGTGATACCCATGACTGCTAGCCAGAATTTCATTAGAAGATTTTCTCAAATGAGTGGACATGTGCCAAATTAACACTTTTCCCAGGGCCATGGCTATACATGGGGACCCATTTTGTAGCGAGAGGCCTTGGCAGTTTTTTCCCCTCATTAGCACTGATAGTTAATTTGCTGTTCCCCTTTAGTCACTGCTGCTGTCAGATTTGTTTCATCTTCTTAATATTGCTTTTGTAGTGGACTGAGCCCCATGGGGAATGAGCTGCCTGACATGTGCCCCCACCATTTCCCAGTCTGGGATGTGATGCTGCCTACCTCCTGGAGAGCCGTCTGCTGTGCCTCTGTCCTCATACCTGTGTCTTTTCAGGAAACTCTGGGTCCATTTATTCATCTCCTAAGGCCAGAGAAAGATTTCAGAGTTGTAAGTTTGTTTGTAGGGTTCCCGTAGAGGAAGGGGCTTTTCTGCTTCACTCCTGGTGCACGCACGTCTCCTTCAGACCGCACGCAGTTACCATCTCCAGGCAGTGCCGCTTTCCCACGTCTGCTCTAACACTCATGTTTTCTGTCACCTGAAGCTGGCAGGAAGGTTTCTACATGACAGACCTGCCAACCTTGCCGCTGCTTTGGGCTTTTTGCTGCTCTGAAGCAGGTGAAGTAGAAGCAAGAGTCTGGCCGTGCCATCGAGAGAGCAGGCAGCACCTTTAAACACCGCTCGCTCCTCGGGCATACCCGGTTCTGTAAAAGACAACATCGGACACAGCCTCCCTGATCTGCGGATTTCAAAGCTGAGAATATCACTGTTGTAACTGAACTGGGGTTTGTTTCTGCTTTTTAAAGTTTTTTGCTTTAGGGCTTGTTTACATGGGAAATTTAACCTGGGCTAACTGAAGGCTGGGATTTAAAGTAGATTCATTCAGCTGCATTTGCTCCTATGTGGACAGAATTACAGAGATCTTTATTTGGTTTGTTGTGATTTGTTGCCAAAATGCATTAAGATAAACCAAATTAAGTCTATTTGTATTCCGAAGAAATATTTTATATATGCTCATTCGTTTTAAAAGTTCTTAGATTAATTTTGCAGAAAATGTCCCTGTGTAGACACATCAACATTCCTAATAATATTTAGCTGAAATGCAAGATAATAGCCAAGTCGAGGCTCAAATAAAAGGGATGAATCATCTCTAAATCACACGTTACGATGTAATAGGATAAAGGACAATTGTTTTGTTGGAGAGGAGCTGCCTTGCACAGGCCAGCTGTAGGGTGGTTTCAGTCCCTGAGACAAGAGCAGGGCAAGTCTGGGGATGGTTCCCAGTGCACCTGTGGAGGGTAGCCCAGCCCGACGTCCAGAGCACGCATTAGCCACAGCTCTCACCACCCCCCAGGCGCTGACCTGCAAATGCAGCAGTGGCAGCATTTCATTCAAGGGATTTGTCTCTTGGGACCCCCAAAATAAGCACAGGATTGAATCAGGCCTGATCCAGGGACATGCGGGGGTGAAAGTGTCCTGTCCCCTGCCAGACAAAGAGGTATCCGCATCCCAGCAGTGGGATGCAGCCTGTGTCCTGCGTCATGCAGTTTCCATACACACACAGAGTTCTAAAACTGTGAGCACTCTATGGAAAACAAAAAAAAGTTGCTTCTTGTTTGCATTAGTTTGTCCCAGAATAGGAGGTGACTCCCCCTGCCACCAAAAAAATTAAAGACCAGAATGCCTACCCATTACTTAAGCACACATGGGCCCATTTTCATAGCCTTCATCTCCTGTGCCCCTGGAAAAACTGTTCCTTGGAAATTACAGTAATTGTTTTATTCTCTTTGATCTCCACTAATAAAGCTATGGACTATCACTCAGCAGGAGCTGTTTCTCTTAGTTAGGATCTTTCTAACGGTACTTACATTAGGAAGGCTCAGGGGAAATTTCAGTAAATGCACTTGAAAAGAGCTCTGCAAAACTGCTTAGACTTTGTGTAAAAAATGTTTCCCCCGCATTTGCTCAGCATACTTCTCAGCTTGTTTGTTTTTCTCTTCATTGCAGTTGTTGTTGGACTGAGGTGAAGCCTAGAGGAAAGAGTTGTGACTCCTTGTCAAGAGATCTTACGGCAGCTGAAGAACAGAGCGAAAGCTTTCTGAATCCCAGACAAGTCACGGTAGAAATCATGCTTGAGAATAACAGTGTCTTGCTGTTCAGATTTTGCTTTCCAACCTTAGTAAGGAAGACAGAGGCGTGATGGATATCCACCGGCCCTCCAACAGGGACGCCTGTGCATCCAGAGTGTGATGTAAGAGCCACCAGCATCCCCAAAACATTCCCACTGTAGGAAATATCAATTTATTCCCAGGAAGGGCAGCATGGGTCAGACTTAAAAGTAGCTAGGTATCTCACTGTCATGGAGATTGCTGCAAATTGGGCCTGCTACATGTAAAAATCCTGTTCCTCAGTTTTCATGCATGCAGGTGGTAGGAACTGTTGCCCTTTGATGTAGTAGCTGTGTCATTGCCAGGTACTGAGAGACCCAGTGGGTTGGTCCATTAAGAACTGGCCCATTCAGAAGCACAGCAGCGTCTTAGTTCTCCAACCCCTTGGACAAGTGGCTTGTTTAGGAATTTGGGAAGTTGCTAGATTTATTTTTTACTCTTCAGGCTTGAAGCACCACAGCCAGAGCTGAAGATCAGCTTGGGAGATTAGGTCCGCCAGCCAAACATCAGACCACCTCCGTCACACACAGGAGTGACCGTGGCTCTTGGTGAGCCACCACACACTGCAGTCACCTTCTGCAGAGCTGACAAATGTATGGGTGGTTGTAAGAAGACGCAAAGAAGAAGCTGAATGTCAGAGCCACTGGGAACTGATCGAAGAAATCTGACCCTTTAAAAGCAATTCTGCATTTCAAATGGAGCAACCAATGAGTTCCCCAACCTGTGACATCTCTTGGCCACTTCTTGCTGTTGTAAGATGAAGGTGGCAGTGGCCTTCACACCAAATAGGAAGGGTTTAAAGCATATCCATGTACCTGTCTGTTGCATAGCTGGCAATTGAAAACATGAGTAATTGCACCAGCTGATCTCTTTGTTTTTTCCCCCCTCCAGCTAGAAACTGTAAAAGCTCAAAAGACCAACTGCACAACCTTACAGTCATATTTACTGTGTTTGGCATCCTGCCACAGGCGATGGGAATAAAGTTCTGTAGATGTTGCTACCTGACTGCTGCTTTATACTTAATGATCTCATGGATGCACAAAATGAAGAAATATAATCCCCGGTGAAGACAGGGGGCAGGGTTGGTAAGCAATAAAAAGCCTCTTCCTCGAAACTGGTTTTGATCTTTCTATGGGCTGAAAATGAAGAACAGTAATTAAAGCTTAACTGGAAGAGATCAGAAAGCTTTTAAAATTAATAAAACTTGTAACAGGCATCAAGGATAATCATATTTAAAGGCTGTGCAGGCTGCAGTGTCAGTCAGCACTCAGTGAGCATACGCTCTGCAGAGGTCTGGGAGTGCTGGCGTGCCCGCCGGAGCAGGAGCTGTGTTCACAGCTGTGTTGTGGATGGCACCTTCCTCATCTCCTGCTGGGTTTTCCTGCTGTAATTCCTTGGACCACACCAGGATTAGTACAGATTTACTCTGGTTTGTCAGGCCTTACCTACAGACATGCCATCAGGGAGTGCACAGGAGCCTTATTCCCAGCTCAGTCCCTCACCTGGAACTTGCAGTTTTATTTTTCATCACTCAGTTATTTTTTAATGATGAGACCATCACCATGTAACACACCTCCAGCAGCTGATGCTTTATGTGAAGAACCTCAAGCTGTGTGAATTGACAACATTGAAAAACATAACATAAAGACATATCATTCTCTCCTGATATTTTAAAGGCAAGGACATCCTGTATATTATTTGTAAAGATAATAGCTTAATTGTTCAGCCTGACATTTTAATTTAGATATTGTCCTTTTAAACACAAATGTGCTTCATATCAGGAAAGAGGAGGCAGGCTGACCACTGCCTTAGAGATTTTGAAAGCAGTCGTTTTACATCAGTTTTGCTCCGTCCTGGTAATATCTTCCCACAGGAGCTAAATATTGTTGGTCTGGTCCTGGGGAGGATGATGCTCACACCAGAACAGCCGGGCTCTCTTTCTGCAGGAGCAACAGCTCAGAGCAGGGGACAGAGACCTTCCCAGCTACAAGTATCTCAAAGCTCTGCAAAATGCTGTAGCAAAATGCCCGTGCTTTATATTTTCTTTATCCCATAGTTTGAAGGACTGTGAAACACATAAATGGCTGATGGTGTGGGCACCAAGAGTGGGTCTTTTGAAGGGAGCAAGCAAAAGATTCACCAGGGACATCAGAGAGCTTGCCCAGGAAGAAAGCATCTTTCTGCAGTGCTCCAACATCTGCTTAGAGCATTGCCCTGTGTGGAGCAAAGCTCTAGGTCAGCATCTTTTTCCATTTTAAAGAAATCCTGGACAGAATTAATGCACTTTTTCTCAGCTCCAGAGCTGACCTTTGGGAGAGTGAAGAGTGGGAGATGTTCCACCTCTTCCCTTTTACCACCTGTATGCCAGTGAGGGCTTAAACACCTGGACGAAAGTGATGTGCAAGGAAAGGACAGAGAGCAGCCGCTACCTCTGGCTGTGCTCCACCGAGAAAGGGGGATGGGAGAGGGCTGTTTCAGCCCTTGACTACCATTCAATCCAGCACTAAAAGAAAATGACTTTTTAAATCCTAATGCTAAAACACCTCTTAAAAAGAGTACTAAACTATGGCAGAAGAGTGTCTCAGAAGTAAGGCTTTTTGGATTAACCCAGCTGATATTTTTTTTTTTTTTTTACTGCAAATGAACTCTCACTGGCTTTTGCTAAAGGTCTTTTTTTTTTTTTTTTTTTACTACTGTGCTGGGAAAATGCTTTCATCTTGTTGAAAAGGTTGTTGAAAAAGTTTCATCTTCTTTGTGTGTGTGCATTTTCTAAGCCCTGGGTTTATTTCTTATTGGAAAATGGTCTTGGATCATCTCTGAGTTGAAAATTTTATTTTATTTAACAGGTGCATGTGAGAAAGAGGGGTTTTTTTTACTTTTTAGGCTCTTTTCTATTGGATGCTCAGCACTTTGTCTTTGGATCTCAATCTGTAAACCAAATCCTGCCTGCTGCACTTTCTCTTCCCCCACCTCCCCCATCCTCTGCCAGCATCTCATCAGGGCCATGAAGCTCCATGTCTCCTTGAGTCTCTGCCTTGATGCACAGAAGGGGTTAAATGGATTCTCTCAGTTCTGCTTGATGAGCTGTTATTTGCTCCTCCTGGCACTGGCACCAGCTCCAGAAGGAGAGGCTGGTTTTCCTGCAACACCCTCCACGGCTGGTGGAGAGGTCTGGAGGTGCCCGAGAGACGCAGACGTATTTGTGTCTTGTGCTCCTGACTATCTGACTAATCAGTCCGCAGCCTGTGGGTGTTCATAGTAAAGCTTTCAAAAATTTCATAGCAAATCCAAAATGTCATTACTTCCTTCTACACCTCAGTGTCTCAATAAAAAGCTCTGTGCTGACAAGTAACACCGAGAAGGGAACAGTCATGTAGGGATGTACCAGTTCATTTTGCAACCTTAAATCCTTATTAGGGATTAGCTGTCTGGCCAAAGCCTGTTGCCTGAGGAGTACTAATAGACAAATAGATTTTCAAAAGGTGCCCAAGTCAGCTCATATCATCCAGAATTTGTCCATACTCAGCCAAACCCTAAAGCAGTAATTCTCATGAGTTTCAGGTGGCTCAGAAAGAAACAGAGCAGGATGAAAGCCCACGTGAAACTCATCGGTTACTCTTTCTCCCAAGCCATCATCAGTTGCTCCAAACTCATTTGCTTGCTGCCTCAAACCCATCTGCTTTGCCAGAGCCCTAGGCTAGCTGGAACACTGCTCCCCTCCGCAAGTTGTTTCTTATGCACTTGTGCAGAATTCCCTTAAAAAAAGCCATAACAAGTGGCTTCCCTGAACATATTACAGAAATTATGTTTTTATTGATTACAAAGCAGCGCCGGCTCTAAAGGACAGTCCCATGACGCTCTGTATGCAAGTATGTCACATAACTTTTATATGTATCAGTTTCCATCTTCAAACTTGTTAGATTTTTGCTTCATTAATCACGTTAAAGGGCTGCTCCTGAGCCTCACGCCTCTGATGGTTAGAATTACACTTCTGATTTCCATCTTAATTTATTTATAGCCAGTTGATTCACGTTGCCACATAAGTAATACTAGAATACAAAAATAAAAAATTATATTTAACAATCTGTCTAGACTGAGGACAGGGAACGAGTCAAAAATCCCTATTTTTATTGTTAACTAAGCAAATGATGGTGTTTTTTACTAATGGGCATTTGCATTTGAAAGGCAGATGAGCAGCCAATATAGATGTTAATTTAACTGAAACCAGAACACTTCTTAGTCAGTAAGGTCATGTACAATTTGTAGCACAATGGAAACAGAAACTATTGTGGATCAGCCCCACTGTTACCTCTCCTTCGGAGGCTGGGCTGGTGGTGCCAGCTGGGGAGCACATGGGCTGCCCATCCCAGCGGAGCCAACCCCCTGGCCAGCTCTGCCTCTTGGGACACTTGGATCTCCAAGGCACCACATTTCCATCACATTACTATTCTTCATAGCAGGAACAGAAATCAGAAAGCCACTGATTTAATCCAAAGGTATCTGGACCTTTATCTGCTGAGCGTGTTGCTTTTGAGAGGCCAGAAGTTGCCAGAAGTGGGGCTTCTTTATTCGTATTCTTATCAGAATACATCAGCTTTTATGCTCTGGATTGTACAGCATTAAAATCCATCTTCTTTGCAGAATAAAGTTCATGTTGAAGACAAATTCCAGATGCGCAGAAACTGCTTCTATTGGCTCCAGGGGATATTGTCCATCCCAGCAACCAAAAGGCTACAGCTGA